>NC_079193.1:352121335-352421335 GCF_029499605.1 Hyla sarda
ATTTTGCATTGGGGCTCAGGAGGTTCACGTGCATTGGAGCTGTCTACACAAAATGGTGGGAAAATGTTTTAGTTTATAGTGCAGAATAGCCTGTTATTAGAAACTACTGTTAAGGTGCCTTGTAGCATGCATGAGATTGGCTCCATCAGGGCTGTCTTTATTTACCATTGGACTCTGGGCAAGTATTTTTGGGGGACATCCCCCCCCCCACTTCCCCTTCCTATAAAAAAGGCATGTTGCTTAGGATTTTGGTGGGCCAAGTTTCCAGCGCAGGCAGCATGGTATAGTGACGCTGCTCCAGATGTCCTCTGCTCAGCAACTGGCACTGCTAGATTTCTCTATAACAATGTGTGCGGCTTAATGATGCACACATAGTTGAAAACCATACTTGCCTGGAAATACAGTATTCGAACTCAAACTACTGAGCAACTTGTTATTCCCTATCCTATGAACACCTCTTTACATTTTTTTTTACTTCAGCCAGATGTTAGCATTGTTAACATAGGTAAGAATGATATTGTATACCTCTACAATTACCATTAACCATTAATTGCCAAATAACCCCAATATACTGTGGGCAATATGACCAATTATACCAGTATACAATGGAAAAAAAATATTACCATCATAGTGTTACCAACCAAATCCTGTTACTGAGACCAATATTACCAATAATACCATTATACAAGGAAGAATATTATCACCATACATATTACCATCATACTGTTACAAACCAAATCCTGTATACTGAGATCAAAAGAGAAATATAATTACCATACATATTACCATCATACTGTTACTGACCAAATCCTGTATACTGAAACCAAAATTATCAATAATACCAGTATCCAAGGAGGAATATTAACACCATAAATATTACAATCATACTGTTACAGACCAAATCCTGTATAATGAGATCCAAAGAGAAATATATTTACCATACATATTACCATCATACTGTTACTGACCAAATCCTGTATACTGAGACCAATATTACCAATAATACAGGTATACAAATAGGAAATACTTGGCAACAAAGCCAAAGGTTGCCCGGGCATGCTGTAATTTGAAGATATGCAACAGCTGGAGGCACTTTGGTTGGGAAACACTGCATTAAGCCATGTCATTTTCTGTGGGTCAGGCTGGTGATGACCCAATTACAGTAATGGGCATAAAAAAAAAAAAGCTAAATTCTAAATTCCTAAATTTTTACTAGAGAAGTAAAAAAAACTTAGCAAAAGTGTGTATAGCCTTTAACATGCAGTTAGAAGTTAGTAATCTAGGGAAACATCAAGGGAAATCTACCCGGAAGACTCTGGCGTCTCTTTATCCTGTCTCTGCGCAGCACATTTCCCCGGTTCAATCACCTTTCTCACCGGGCATTAAACAGGTTGGGGAACCGATAACCTCATTTTAACTTTCCGGTTAATTACGACTGTAAAACTTTCTCACTCTTCGTGACCTAGACGAAGGATTAAGAAGGAAGGATTGGGCTACGAAATCCCAAATTAAAAAAAGAAAAACGCACTGAAAGAAAAAAAAAAAAGAAGGAATAAACTCTAAGTTTTCGCTGCAATGACCTTAAACAAGGGAAGTTGATTGCGGCAATAAACATTCGGTAATTACCGGAAGAGATGAAGTTTTTACCAGGATTCCTTAAAGCCTCCATTAAGATTCACGTCCCAACAAATGGGCCAAGCTGTAAGGTGGGGGGGCTAAAGGGTGGGGAGGACTGAAGCATCCGGTTCTTAGTTTATTGTAAATAAGCATATAATGGAGAAGCCGTCATGCCTATAGCTGAAGATATAAGATCATATCTACACAAATTATAATTGCTCTCAAGGCAACAAAGCGGCCATAACGTATCTTAATGAGCGCTCGAATCAATTTCTACGATACCCTTAGGTGGCAGCATAAAGCAGAGAAGAGGCCGGGAAATAGGTTACAGCGCAGACCCGGCTCATCTGTAATAGGAATCAGTGCGTTTGCAATGTACTAATTGGTTTTTTGAGGTGCACCCATTGTATGATCGCCTCCATTTATTAAATCAAGGCCCGCCGCTCATTTACAACACATGATGCATTAGACATTATCTGTACGCAAGAAAAAGCTATTTTTACATTTACGCAGCATTCTAAGTAACTGGAATGGACAGAAAAGCTTAATATTATGCAGGGAGGAGGAGGGTGGTGGTGGTGGTGGTGGGGGACACGCGTACAACTGTCTATAGGCATTGCGGGTTACACGTATTCTACGATTATGCATGGCTCCACTCTATAGATCATTCCACTGTTCCCTGCCGTATAATGAAGCCTGGAATTAGCATTTTAGTTATAAAAATGTTAAGGATTCTTGGCAGCACACTGCTACGTCTCACTCAGATCACCACTGCCAATGGGAAAGGGGGTGGAAAAAACTCTGTCTACTTTGGGAAGGACTGTACGTGCCACTGGTGATGGAGGAGGCGACGTTCGTGTCTTGTCCCTCGAGTCTTACGACCAGTAAGAATCTGAATATTGTATAAACATTAGGCAGTGTTCACATCAGAAAACTGCAGTAAAGTATGTTGCTGGTGTACACCAGGGTGCCCACATATACCGTGGTGCATGTGTATTGGGGGACCAATGATATCTCTTTAGTAAGGCTAAGGGTCTATTCACATGGCAGAATTTCCTCTTGCGGAATTCTCCCTCAAATTAAAGCCCATAGACTTCTATGGGTTTACGCACTCCCATTCACACTTCTGAATTTCCGCTTGCAGAATTCTGCCTCTAATTAAAGCCCATAGACTTCTATGGGATTTCACACTCCCATTCACACTTCTGAATTTCCGCAAGCGGAAATTCAGAAGTGTGAATGGGAGTGCGGAATCCCATAGAAGTCTATGGGCTTTAATTAGAGGCCGAATTCCGCAAGCGGCAATTCTGCCGTGTGAATAGACCCTAAGGCTAGGTTCACACTGCAGAATTTCTGGGCAGAATTTCTGCCGGAGATCAAGCCGGCGGCACTAGGACCGCGTGGACTACACTGCATCCCCATAGATGGCAATGCATTTCTGAGCAGATCTCCCAAAAGATCAACCAAGAAATGCATTGCAGTCTATGGGGTCAGCAATGCAGTCTACTCAGTCTCAGCCCCGCCGGCTCAATCTCTGGCAGAAAATCTGCACAGAAATTCTGCAGTGTGAACCCAGACTTAGGCTAGGTTCACACTGCAGAATCTCCAGGCAGAAAATTTCTGCCCGGAGATTTCGAGTCGGCGCTAGGACCGCGCGGACACTGCAGTCTCCAATAGACTGCAATGTGTTCCGCGAGTATTTCCGCCTGAAGATTGAGCAACGCCATTCTTCAAGCGGAAATTTTAAAGCAGATTTTCCGTTCACAA
The DNA here is from genome assembly GCF_029499605.1 of Hyla sarda. Taxonomy (NCBI): domain Eukaryota; kingdom Metazoa; phylum Chordata; class Amphibia; order Anura; family Hylidae; genus Hyla; species Hyla sarda. The sequence continues at coordinate 352,124,720 of NC_079193.1, forward strand.
ATTCCGCTTCACAAATTCCGAAGTGTGAATTTGTGAACAGAAACCCATTCACTACACTATATATTTCAGTAAGCTGAATTTCTGCCTGCAATTTCAAAGCGGAATTGCAGGCGGAAATTCCATAGTGTGAACCTAGCCTGGGAATGCGGAATCCCATAGAAGTCTATGGGCTTTAATTAGAGGCAGAATTCCGCAAGCGGAAGTTCTGCCGTGTGAATAGATCCTAAGGCCTAGCCTAAGTCTGAACCTAGCCTAAGTCTGGGTTCACACTGCAGAATTTCTGGACAGAATTTCTGCCGGAGATCGAGCAGGCGGTGCTAGGACTGAGCAGACTGCATTGCTGCCCCCATAGACGGCAATGCATTTCTGGGTGGATCTTTTAGGAGATCTGCTCAGAAATGCATTGCCATCTATGGGAACAACAATGTAGTCCGCGCGGTCCTAGTACCACCGGCTCGATCTCTGACAGAAATTCTGCCCAGAAATTCCACAGTGTGAACCTAGCCTTAGTTTACATCAGCGTTGTGCTCTGTCCTCTTTGATGTCTGTTTGGCTTTTTTTTTTCTGACCCTGAATGGGTCGCAGCACAACGAACAACGCCAGATCCCGATGGCTCCCTTTGACTTTGAATGGAGTCCATCAGGTTTTCGTCAGGAGTCAGTTGATTTTGTAGAGAAAAAATGACTGCTTGCAGTATTCTCTACTAAAGTCCTGTAATTTAGACGGACTCAGCGACAGAGCTCTTCACCAACGCTGATGTGAACAAGGCCTAACCAAGTCCAGTCACTTTTCTGAACGTAGACTCAAAAGTGTTCTCTGTTTGTTTTATAGGTACCACATGATGGTTTGAAAATAGGAATGGACAAGAAAAAGCTCTATTGCTTTTTGTTTCTTTTTGTTTGCTTTATTTTTCTGTCACAACTATTTGGGGGCTCATTTTTGTGGGGTGAGCTGGTACATTTTATTGGTACTATTTTGGGATACATATGACTTTTTGATCTCATGTTTTCCAGACTAAAAACAGAATGTTTTTTGGATTTTTTTTTTTATGTCATTCGCAATGCAGGATATATAATTTGATATTTCAATGCATTTCCATTCGGGGGCTGGAATCTTCAGCTGGATCCTGATGAAGATTCCGGTCCGTGATCTAAACATGTTGTATTTTAATTAGTAAAGCAATGTATATAGTAAATACCAACTGGATTATTTGTCCTGGGAGAAGCACCATCAGAAAGGTCCATTTTCTTTGCTGTACATCATACCCGGAGGCTAAACCTTCTCTATGCATGGAACAGGCTGAGCTCATGAACCCACTTTATACATGTAAAAAAATATTAAAGGGGTTATCCGGAGGAGGAAAAAAACCTATCATCCATTAACAGGATAGGGGATTAGTGTCTGATCGCAGGGAGTAGGATTGTTGGGATCTCCACAATCTCCAGAAGAGCTTCAGTAGTGCTCTGACCCCCACCCTCCCGGGACAAGCTGGACTCGGTAGTGACGGATCACTTCACCAATCACCGGCTAAGGTGGGACATCACTGTCAATGCTAGAACGTCACAGAAGGTGGGGGTCAGAGCGTCACAATACTAGAACGTCACAGAAGGTGGGGCCAGAGCGTCACAATACTAGAACGTCACAGAAGGTGGGGGCCAGAGCTCTCCGAGGTAGGATACGGGCACTGTTCTGGAGATTGCAGGGGGGTCCCAGGACCCCTGTGAATAGGGAATTACTTTTATTCCCTGGATAACCCCTTTAAAAGGTGCATCATAGCCAAGGGTGCCCTGGTACATATTTTGCACTGCGGTACAAGATGTTTAAGTTACACCTCAGATTGTCCTATAAAATTTTATGGGCACCATATTAACAAAGATCCTGTATATGACTGGGGCATTAAGCCATAGATTAAACATAGGGGGTATGCTTTGACAACTGTGGCTCAGTAGTAATGAATGGCGATTATGGCCCATTAACTATTGCTTCTATATAATTCTCAGATAATATTGCCATCCAGTGAGCTCCCGCTCTTTACATATTATTATAGCTATAAAATAAAGGATAACCGCCGCGTGTGATCTACAATGGGAACTCTGGGCTTCTCAGTATTAGAAGCTTAAAAGTTTCACCGTCCGCGTCCTATAGAATATAATTTAAGCTTTTAGCCACCACCACTTCCCGGAAGCCTCTCCACTTTGATGAGGCTCAATGCATCTCTCCAAGAGGTTATACAGCAGAACTGTCCAGCGGAGATAAATGGCTGCCAGCGTTCCCAGACATCATTAGCATTAGAGGGCCGATGTTCCTTCTGCCGTTATATCTGAGCATTACAAAGATATATTTCCCTTTTGTAAACAAAATAAGCAGCAGCATGTCTGGCTGTGATAAGAGACATATGTAGATGGAGTTCTTCTGTATTACCATAAAATGGACTGAACAACGCTTAAAATTCTATTTGCAAAAAAAATTAAAAAATAATAACAGACGGTTCTTATGGTGTTTTAATATAGTGAACAATCAACAAGTGAATGCAGCATCTGGGTAGCCCAGGCCTATGGACTTTGTGAGCTTGTAGACTGCCATGCAGACCCTCCATAGATACCAGTCATTATTTGTGGTTAGTTGCTATTTAATATTTGTAAATTGAGATGATACAGTTGCTAGGGTGCTCATGGGAAAGAAAGAGGCCTGGCTCCGGTTTGTCCCATGTGGTGAGAATTTGTATGAAACTCCATTCTAAAGAGGAACTGCAATATCAGCAAATGGGCATGAAGAATTGACCTAAGGGTTATAGAAAAGGGTCCCGAGGGGCATCAAATATCATGCCCTTCTGAGTGGTGTAGCCTGGCAACACAGTGGAAGTCTAATTTTTGCTCTTGGCCCCTTAGACTTCTTTTACACTGCTGTTAGGACACGGCAGTGTGACGGCCATCAGGGGAGTCGGGGAGAACAGCGGGGAAAAATTACTGAAAGAGTTGTCTTCTACTCCCGCTGCAAAATAACAGCACCCGACGGACCCCATTTATAGTAAATGGGATCCATCGGGACCCGTTATTGCACGTTGTGCCCCGTCCCAAAAACGTCCCTAAAAAAAAAAGGAGCCTAACGGACGTTTAAGGACGGTGCACAACGGCAGTGTGAAAGTAGCCTTACACTGTGCTATACCTTTTTATGGGGGGCTACAGTTTCAAAGGTGTGTACCTCAAAATGATATTCTATTTCAAAGAAGGTAATTTAAAAAATGTTGTATGGACTTTCCTCAAACCCCATAACAACCACAAAAGAAAAGAGTCTCACAAGGAAAAATATATTGTATGGTGTAAGTAGAGGTATGATATAGTGTTTTAAGAAGGGAACAGAACATGGAATTTGTTGCCTTGTCAGAAATAGAGGATCATTTTGAAGAATTTGAGAGTACAAAGTCTCCCCCCTTTCCATACTGAGTGTGGGGGTTCATTTTTACATAGCACCAGAAGACTTATTCTGGAGTTGAAATAGAAAAGGGAAGTATAGAAGTCGGCAATGGGAGTGAAATAGGTGTAGATGTGGTGCCAGGGAAGACAGGCACATGAAATCAGAAATCCAAGATTGTTAAAAAAAATAGAGCAGTCCCAGGTATATATATGTTAAAGTATACCTGTCGTCAACACAAACATTTTTATATAATGTAGATAATACCATTATATGTATATTTGTAATATACATTGGTTAAAAAATATGTATATTTTTTGTTCTTGCAGTTATTGCCTGTGTGTCTCTATGAGGAGTCCAAATACACGAAGTGAGGCTGGACAAGCAGGGCTCTGTACACTGAGGACAAGCATGGCTCTGTACACTGAGGACAAGCAGGGCTCTGTATAGTGAGGACAAGCAGGGCTCTGTACACTGAGGACAAGCAGGGCTCTATACACTGAGGACAAGCAGGGCTCGGTACATTGAGGACAAGCAGGGCTCTGTAAACTGAGGACAAGCAGGGTTCTGTACACTGATGACAAGCAGGGCTCTGTACACTGAAGACAAGCAGGGCTCTGTACACTGGGGCCAAGCAGGGATCTGTACACTGAGGACAAGCAGGGCTCTGTACACTGAGAACAAGCAGGGCTCTGTACACTGAGAACAAGCAGGGCTCTGTACACTGAGGACAAGCAGGGCTCTGTACACTGAGGACAAGCAGGGCTCTGTACACTGAGGACAAGCAGGGCTCTGTACACTGAGGACAAGTAGGGCTCTGTACATTGAGAATAAGCACTGCTCTGTCCAGTGAGGCTCTGTGAGATTTTACGGGCTCACACATGAGGATGATTGACAAGCCAGGAGCCTACACAGAGCCCTGCCTATCCTGCCCTCACTTCCTGTATTTGGACTCCTCATAGAGACACACAGGCAATAGCTGCAGGGACAGTATTTTTTCAAATATACACATTTTATATGGTATTATCTACATTATATAAAAAGTTTTTGTTGACGACAGGTACACTTAAATAGGAAGATCAGGAGGGTACCCAGACCAGATAAAGTTCAGTAACATTCATGTGTGTGAGCCAGGTTACTCCAGTCACACCACTGGTGGTTCAGTGATGGAAAGATAGATTGACTTTGTGGCTGTCACTCTTGTATAGGCATGATGGTTGGCACTGTTATATCATCACGTTTTGGCTTTGTTTATATTAAATGGGGCAAAACAAATGGCTGAACCTATTGTGACTTGCCTTTCATGTGCCACCCATGATATTCCTCTGAAGTAATTCACAAAACAAGGCAAGTATAATCTAATATATAATCTACATGGGTTATTAGATACCTGAAATCACACATTATTGGATATGGTTGGGTTGGAGTTTTTCCTGGTTTATTCCTGTTGCCATTTCATAAGATCCACACTGTACTACTGCCATTGATAATAAAATGTATGTTTTGCTTAAAAATATGATATTCATGGCCACATTTTATGTATTGAACCCTAGTCCATCTTCATAGCCAACCATCAGTTTTGGAAATGGAAAAAAATCAGGATGCTACTTTAGTTGGGTTGAAGATATGGCTACAAGAGATAAGTTATAGAAGCAATGGATGGATAGCTGCATAAGCAGCCATTGTCACATATGGGCAGGGAACAGTGAAGACCTAACAGCCACTGTCCCTAACTATTGCCTATCCGCCCTAAGTTATGGATCGACAACCACAATAAAAAACCCTCCCTGCTGAGTGCTGGGGCAGCATTGTCAAAATAATAAAATACAAAAACAGTAGGAGTCAGGGAACAGCTGGATGCCCACAAACTAACAGAGATACACCAAGACACACATGGTCAAATCAATGTCAGTCTAGCCGAAGTCAGTACCAGGAGATAGCAGAGTACAGGATCACAGAGCAAGAGAAGAGTCAAGGGAAAAGCCAAAGATCAATAAACAAGCAGGTATGCAGTAAGCAGGAGGTGTCAGCTAAGGTATAACCAATCACAGACAATGAAGTGATCACTTCTCCTAGCTTATATAGGAAGGTGATCAGGGATACACCTTCCTGATAGGTAGCAGAGCTGAGAACATCACCTAGACGACACTGGTGGGCTTCCAGCAGCTCCAGTCCAACTAAAGTCATTTAACTCTTCATGTATGGCCAGAGCCAGATGTTACTGTCATATATAAGAAGTGTTGGAAAACTGGTTGACCAGTGTCTGTAATGACAGCTATACTACTGTCTCAAAAAAAAAAAAAAAAAAAAAAAAAAAAATATATATATATATATAAAATAGGGTGGGGCTTTGTTTGTACGCTCGCAGGATTCACTAGCACAACTTTAAGATAGTTTCAAGGTGATATAGATGTCCGGATCAAATACACCATTTATTTCCTTCTATCTCTGAAATATATTTGAGGTGCACTTCTTTGGTAAGTTCCTACCTTCATATTTGGTGGGAATGCTCACTTCTCCATCCCTTCGGGACAGCAGTGTTCACCTTGTTTGATCAGCTGTGCGCCTGTGATATTTCTCAGGTAACCTTATTATCTTTAGTACCTGGAGCTATTTCTAGAGTTAAGAGGGGCCTCCTGCAGCACTTTTTGGAGGCGGCCAGGCGTGTGATTCCACGACATTGTAAGACCACTCATACACCAGCCAAATCTGAATTTCTGGAAGCTTTTAATCAGATCCACAGGATGGAGGAAATGGTTTCTACTGACCAGGGTCATTCGGACTCACTTGGGAGACCTGTTCTCCATGGAATGCTTTGCGAGATTTCTTTTATGTGCAATTTGGCATTTCTCTCAGGGGTAGGGATATTGTAGACCCTCTTTTGGTGGTTTCCCTACTTTCTCATTTTCTATTCATCCTTTCTTCCATTCTCCCTCCCTCTTCTTACCCCTTACCCCCTTTTTTCCCTCACCCCCCCCCCTGTTCTCTATGGTTGTGACATGGGGGAGGGCGGCTTTTTATACATAGATTGTGTTGTGTTTTATGCCCTTTTGATCTAATGCCTTTCTTTAATGAAAACTGATTTACTATAAAAACAAAAAGGCAGATGCACATGGTCGTGATACTGCTTCTATATGGGCTTCTATTGTACCTCCATATGCCTCCCATAGAGGTCTGCAGCTATGTATCCTGTTGTATTCTGTACAAATCCTAGCATGCTCCGTTGGGCTTCTTATGTAAAATCAGTGGCGTAGCATGTGAGGTGAGTCACAGGGGCACAAAATCCTTAAAGGGGTACTCCGCCCCTAGACATCTTATCCAGCCGTGGGGGTCCTGCCGGTGTGGAACTTTGCTCCGTGTCGGATGACTGACTATGCGGGACTGAGGCTCGTGACGTCATGGCCATACCCCCTCAATGCAACTCTATGGGAGGGGGCGTGGTCGTGACTTCACGAGTGGGGCGTGGCCGTGACGTTACAAGCCTCCTGTGCTGCACCCAACGCTCTAAACAAATGCCGGGTGCAGCAAGGAGATTACAGGGATCCCGACCCCCGCAATCAGACATCTTATCCCCTATCCTTTGGGATGAGATGTGTAGGGGCAGAGTGCCCCTTTAAGGATGCAACATGTGACAATTTTTGCACCTCCTGACTCAGTTTGGTGAGTGTGAAGTAAGTGGTCATGCATATAGTGTGTTCATCGATGGTCACTACGCTCAGTATACATTCACCAGCCCAAGTGCACCTACTCCTAGAATGAACAATGTGCTTTAGTGAGCAACAATACATACACTGTATGCATCACCACTCATCGAGCACCCTTACTGCAGTGATGCATACATACTATATGCATAGCCGCTCATTTCACGTTCACTGGGCTGGGTTAGGGGGTGCAATACCTCAATAGCCATGAGTACTGGTAAGCCATGTAACACGCTGATTCTACGCTGAGTCTATGGGTCTATTCAAACGGCGGAATTCTGCTTCAAATGAACGCCCAAGAGACTTCTATGGGATTCCGCACTCCCATTCACACTTCTGAATTTCCGCAAGCGGAAATTCAGAAGTGTGAATGGGAGTGCGGAATCCCATAGAAGTTGATTGGGCATTCATTTGAAGTGGAATTCCGCAATTTCGCCGTGTCAATAGAACCTAAGGTGGTCTGTATGATCAGAGGTTGGATAGTTTTATGGTACAAGTTTCTGCAGTGTGTACAGGGACTAGGAATTTTTAATAACCTGATATAGGAAGACGACCCAAGCTCTTTAATTTGCCGGTAATTTTTGCTCCTTTTTTGTCTCCATTTATTACAGTATTTCCATTGTTAATTCCATGAATTAACCAGTTACAGAAATGGTACTAAACAGATCTATCCTCATTGTGTGTCATTGAGTTTACCTTCCAGAATTCACATTCCATCTGCAAATGATTAAATTCTCATTCATTCCAAATGCAGATAAGTCAAACCCCAGAAATGTCACCAAATGTCACTCTTTAGTTTTTACACCTCAGTTACGATAAGTGCGCCATACCTCCTAATGGGCAGAAGGCACGAAAGGTCTTAAATGAGGCTTTGTTTACTTCGCCTTTCTGTTATATACGGCTCCTGCCTCTGATACGAATCTACATTTACCTTCATATAGGTTTTACCTTCAAAATGGAAATAAAATTAGCAATTCAAAGCAGGACGACAATGCGCACCAGCTGCATGTGAAATGCAGATTTCTAGATTTACAATCTAGAACTTTTAATCTGTTCAGCTAAAGAGCAACTAATATCTGGCTATGGAAAAGGTCATCTCATTTACAGAAAGGAGTTTTTTTTTTTTTTTTTTTTACATTGGAAATAAAGATTTGTAGAATGCCTTAAAATTGCAAATCGGTGAAAATGGTGCAAATTGCATCAAATCTATATTTAAAAAAAAAGATTTTTATTTGACAAGCTGCACTATTTTATGTACTGGATAATATGTCAAATATACTTAGAGTGGAATGGAAAAAAAATAAAATAAGAACCACTTTAGCATTTTGAGTTAAATTTATTTATTTATTTATTTTTTTTTTTAGAATTTGCCGTGCAGTGTACAATACATGTTAAAGGAGTACTCCACTGGAAAACTTTATTTATTTTTTATTTTTTGTTTAATCAACTGGTGCCAGAAAGTTAAACAGATTTGTAAATGACTTCTATTTAAAAATCTTAATCCTTCCAGTACTTATTAGCTGCTGTATGCTCCAGAGGAAGTTATTTTCTTTTTTAATTTCTTTTCTGTCTGGCCACAGTGCTCTCTGCTGACACCTCTGTCCATGTCAGGAACTGTCCAGAGCAGGAGCAAATCCCCATAGCAAACCTCTCCTGCTCTGGACAGTTCATGACATGGACAGAGCTGTCAGCAGAGAGCACTGTGGTCAGACAGAAAGGAAATTCAAAAAGAAAAGAACTTCCTGTGGTGCATACAGCAGCTGATAAGTACTGGAAGGATTGAGGTTTTTAAATAGAAGTAATTCTCAAATATGTTTAACTTTCTGGTACCAGGTTATATACCAGGTTTTTTTACAGGGGAGTACCCCATTAAAGGAAGACTCCAACCTAAACTAACTTATGCTATACCTGATCACAGGAGTCCCCAGCTCTCAGTGAGTAGCGTGTGCTGCAGGGGATTGGAGATAAGTTAGTTTTGGCTGGAATTCACCATTTAACGTCACTCTCTGTATAATAAACAAGGAGAAGGATGCTCACGGCACTAGATACGCTGGCATAAAAGGTACTTCTTTATTTCAAACCAAAGGATCCACAGACATCGGGAGTGGAGACAAGAGGGACAGGTCAACGACCGTTTCACCGCTCCTGTGGCTTCTACTGGACCATGTGATGGGCGTAGCTCTGCCCCCCAACGTCCCCCCCTCCCCCGCCGGTTTATCAGCCCAGCTCTGCACCCCACATCGGGGGACTAATCGTATGTCACGCGCGAGCGCTACTTCGGCCGGCTTCTTACATGACAGTGGGCTCAGCCTATCATCGGCCGAGGCGGGACACCGCTGCGGCCGGTGATAGGCTGAAGGCTCTGGGACGTTCCCATCCTCAAAAAGCAGCAAGAACAGCGGAGGACAGTGAGGCCGGTTCCTTAGGAACGGGGGGACGGAGGACGAAGGTGAGTTAAAGTTTGTTTTTTAATATTTTCAGCCTGGGCAAAGTACAGCGCAGCAGCTGATAATTATTTGGCAGGGGGGGAGAGAAGTAGCGCTCGCGGGTGACATACGATTAGTCCCCCGATGTGGGGTGCAGTGCTGTGCTGATAAACCGGCAGGGAGAAGCAGAACAGTGCCCGCGGGTGACACATGATTAGTTAGGTGACAGTGCGCTGCGGCTGATAATTCATTAATTTGAGTGGGGGAGGGGCCCAACCGGTATTACGGTATGGGCCAAAATTCATATCATGCAGGAAAAAAAATTCGGTATTCGGTATGAACCGGTATACCGTCCAGCCCTAACGGGCGCACACGCTGTCATATGAACATTGTGGAGTGGTGTATGAGAAGTTGCTGAGCGTCGCCTTGCAATTTACTGAGGGGCATCCCCGGGGGCCGCGCAAGGTTGCCAGGGGTAACGTTCTTCAGGAATGGGATTGATAAACATTTCTTGTTGTGCTGTTCAGGTTATCCGGTTATGTAACTTACATAAGCTGTCCCTACATACAGGAATATATCTATTGTGGTACTGTTACATGTGTGCAGGAATGTGTCTGCTGTGGTACTGCATGTTGAAGGTCAGGTATGATAGGATGTCCTTGCTGATGTTACCACATGATATTCCACATTTTTATTTCACAATGTGCCACACATGTTTCCTTACAGCGTTCTGTGTTATGTTACCATACATGCCTATGTTTCCCTGCATTTATCACGCATACGGTTCATACAGGATAACACATATTCATTTCATCCAGGTACTGACATCACTTAGCTTCCTGGGTCACGGCTACATTCTACACAACTACACCACCATGATTGTGTTTCCACTCAGTTGCAATAGCAGATAATGAGCAAAACCGTGTACTGCCATACGTTCCCACACAGTATACCACGCCTACCTTCCACATAGTGTTCTGTGCTTATGTCCCACACAGTATACTATGCTTACCTTCCACATAGTTTTCCATGGTTACGTCCACATAGCATACCACGCTTACCTTCCACATAGTGTTACGTGCTTACATCCACACAGTATACCACGCTTACCTTCCACATAGTGTTCCATGCTTATGTCCCACACATTATACCACGCTTATCTTCCACATAGTGTTCCATGCTTGTTCTCTATACAGTATACCATGCTTACTTTCAACATAGTGTTCCGTGCTTATGTCCCAAACAGTATACCACACTTACCTTCTACATAGTGTTCCATGCTTATGTCCCACAGTATACCACGCTTACCTTCTACATAGCGCTCCATGCTTATGTCTCACACAGTATACCACACTTGTGTTCAACACAGTGCATTACTCAGGTTCCTACTCGGTGTACGTGCATATTCTTCCCTAGCAGTTTAACATGTACATCTTCCTTCAATATGACCCACATATGTTTCTTACAGTATTGTTTTCATGGCTTGTGGTCATGTTTTTTCATGTTCAGCGCTGTCATGTTACTCTTATGTTTCTCATTGAGCATCAGTCATTTTACCCCCTAACGTTCACACTATGCAAATATTCCTATAGCAGGCACATTGTGCATAAAATTATGTATACCGAGGGGCCTGGCCTGGCACGCTAGAGTATGGCTACCTAATCTGTGAGCTCCGTCCTGACCAACTATTCAACAGGCGATAGCCAAACTCAAAGGGAAGAAGCCTAAACATCCCAGGACTCCCCCAAGCCATATTACTCACTTCTTTAAGCCCCTATCGGCCACTCTGACACCGGAGAAGATGGTGCGCCGCTCAGATGAGGAACAGCAAGCTCCGTCCCACGTGACCGCACAGCATGCCACTACTGTCACGGCACACAGCAATGGAGGAGGGCGGCTCTTCTAAGGACTCTGCTCCAGCACAAGTAAGGAGTATCCCCCCAGATGCCATACCTGAATCCCCGACCCTGGGGACAGCGGCCCAGACGGGTCCTCCTGCCGTCTCTGCTTCTCAGCCCCTCTCCCACACGGGATCCACAGCACAGACCCAGGGGATGGCACCTCCACCAGAACACACATATGCATGCTGTTACAGCAGTCACTGGGGCACAGATCCACTTGCAACCTAAGCACCGTCTCAACAGCACTGCAAAGCAGATTATTAACCCTGCCATGGATGCCTCACATTCTCACTCAGTGAAAGGCCCAGAAGTCCTGCCTGTTGATAAGAGCTCCCATGTACCTACCTGCACTGACCTGCCTAACTGCCATACTCTCTCTTCTGCTGACGCTGAACAATGGCAGACAGTCAAACGCAAATCAAGATCCAACTCTTCTCAACCCAAGACACTGCCTATTATCCCAGTCCCGGGACCCCCTGCCAGAGATGTCACTGATTGGGAAGGAAAAATTGACTCAGATACTTCTAATTCAGGCACAGGCTCCCATGACTCTTGTTACGCCGAGCGCTCCGGGTCCCTGCTCCTCCCCGGAGCGCTCGCGGCGTTCTCATCTCTGCAGCGCCCCGGTCAGACCAATCCAATTACCTGTCCCGGTCCCCGGCTGTCACGTCCTGGCACGCGCGGCTCCGCTCTCTAGGGCGCGCGCGCGCCAGCTCTCTAAGATTTAAAGGGCCAGTGCACCACTAATTGGTGCCTGGCCCAATCAGTGTAATTAGCCTCCACCTGCTCCACGCCTTTATAACCTCACTTCCCCTTCCCTGCTTTGCCGGATCTTGTTGCCCTTGTGCCTAGTGAAAGCGTTTCCTGTGATTGCCTTACCAGTGTTTCCAGACCTTCTGCCGTTACCATTGACTACGAACCTTGCCACCTGCCCTGTCTAGTCCTTCTGTCCCACGTCTTCTCAGCAGTCAGCGAGGTTGAGCCGTTACTGGTGGATACGACCTGGTTGCTACCGCCGCAGCAAGACCATCCCGCTTTGCGGCGGGCTCTGGTGAATACCAATAGCAGCTTAGACCCGGTCCACCGGTACGGTCCACGCCAATCCCTCGCTGACACAGGATCCACATCCAGCCTGCCGAATCCTAACAACTCTTCTGCTGATAGTGATGCACCGGATTACTAGGGTGAAAGCCCACCTGCCAAGAAAAAGCTACTTAAGACGCCATTGAAACTGCACAGACTACGTTGCCGTGCCTCTGAATGCTCCTCATCTGACGAGTCGCACACTCCGCGAGGTGACACGCCAAAAGGACGGATTCCTGCCTGCCCGGAGACCAACCTGTCAGCTCCGGCAGATACGTTACCAGCCGCACCTGCTCACACTCTGCTTACACCTGAAATGGCAGTTAACACCCTCAAGCACTATCTGGAGCTGCAGGCCTTACTGGCTCTAATACCGACTAAAGCAGACATGCAGGCTTTCTCCACAGAACTACACATAGCGTGGAAGAATGACCTAAAACCAGTTAAAACAGCTGTATCCAAGCTCCAAGACAGAGTTCATAAACTGGAGGAATTGCACTCGGCAGCCACCTCTCAAATACAACAACTACAGGAGACCACGGCAAATTTGACCATACAGACTGCTCTAACAGTGGACCATCTGGATGACATGGACAATAGAAGCCGCAGAAATAACATCAGAGGGAAGGGGTTGCCGGAAACAGTACAGCCACAAGACCTCTCAGGCGCTCTCCAGAAGCTCTTCAATGAAATTCTCCAGAAACCTGCGGACTCGCCCATCGAATTTGACCGAGCTCATAGAGCTCTGAAGGCCAAAAGCCCTGATCCCAAAAAGCCCAGAGATGTAGTCTGCAGAGTGCATCATTTCCTCCTAAAAGAGGAGATCATGCGCAAGGCTCGTACTCTCCGGAACATCACCTATAACGGCACCCAGATCTCCCTGTACCCTGACCTGTCACTTCGTACCTTGAGGTTGCGGGCCTCTCTGAAACCTTTACTCCAAGTCCTACAGAATGCACGGATCACCTACAAGTGGGGATACCCCTTCTCTTTGTCCGCCAAGCACGGTGCGATGACGGCCATCCTTAGGTGTCCTGCAGATCTTCCTGCTTTTCTTTCGAAGTTCAAGCTTCCTCCGATTTGACTGCCGGACTGGGACCGTCTATTCATTGCTCCACGGCTGGGTCCTTCAGAAGTCCTGACGGGTAAACCTCTCGACACCACAAGACAGGGAGGATCGACTCTGGCTCCCCAACCTCAATGCCAGAAGCGTGCTGCCTGAACTGTTGCGGTATTCAGTCCTCTACTCCTTTTGGGACTATCCAATCTAAGCCCTGTGTATTGCTGATTTACAGCTCTGCTCACCCTGGAGCTTTTCTTGTTCACTCTAGTGACATTAGGTTTATTGCTTCCCGTTATACCATTTACTCTCCTTTCACAATGTTGACTGGGGAAGTTAGGATATATTAAGCGTTTACTTGTTATTATGCCTCCTGAACTTATAGATATCTTCGGGGCGGTGTTACACACCGACATACTCCTCATGATTCATTCATTGCCTGTTTTGCATTGGCTCCTATTCTCCTCTTTCTGTTGGGGATGGGATTCCTTTAGTTACCAATCGGTCATTTTTTGGCTTATGTACTGATGTTTGTTTTTGTTTATACTGTGCTCTGGCTTGTCTACTGCGTTACCCACAATAGCGAGGACGTCGGACTGGATCCGACTAGGTCCCAGGTCCATATGACCTTTCTCCTTAGTACCTGTCTATCTGCTTTCCCTCGGATACTTTCTGTTCCTTTTCTTTTGTCCTTACATCCCTTTTTTCTTTCTTTTCCTAACAGGCTCTCGAATTTGGAATGGTGCAACCCTCTCGGACCGACCAGCGCCTATGTGCAACACATCCTGGGTAAGATAACTGCCATACACAAACACTCACATGGCTGCTAACATAAATGTCACCTCCCTTAATGTTAAGGGACTTAATATACCGGAAAAAAGGGCCCAGATCTTATACTCCCTACACAAACAAAGGGCTCATATTATTGCCCTACAGGAAACCCATTTCAAAGAGGGCCACCTCCCCACTTTTGCCAATAAATATTATCCAACTGGCCTACATAGTGTTAACCCTGAATCTAGGACTAAAGGGATCTCCTTATGGTTTCACAAATCCCTCCCTATTAAAATATCTACCACGTCTGTTGACCCAAATGCTCGCTTCCTGTTTGCCAATTGCTCAATATCTGATAAATCTCTCACCCTAGACTCAATATACGCCCCCAATCACGATCAAGTTCCCTTCCTGTTCAAAACCCTAGATGCTCTTGCACACTTTGCAACGGGGCCCATAATTCTCTGCGGAGATTTTAATCTACCCTTATTTCCCTCGGTGGACACGTCCTCGGGACGCTCCTACATCTCCCATAATAAACTAAGAGCCTTGAGACAGAAACTTCATCTTCTACAGCTCATGGATGTCTGGAGGACATTGCGACCCCAAGATGCACATGCTGGAAACCCTACATAAGCAGTCACAGCAAGACTCTATTTATAGGGACTTGATTAAAATGCGGCAGGAACTCTTGTCCCTATTGAATGTTAAGCACCGCTATTATAGACAGATAACTGGTAAGCTGTTTTACGAATGGGGCAATAGAATGGGCCGTCTCCTGGCGAACGCCTTGAGAGAGAAAAAAATCATCCCTCTTTGTCCCTGCGATCCGATCTCACTCTGGCCAAGTAACGCACCTAACCCCAGACATCCTGAAAGCATTCCGTAGGTATTATATTGATCTTTATAATCTCCCCAAGCCCAAGGCTCTTAATCCCTCTACAATGCCTCCTCTCCCCTCTTTGGCCCAATACATGACTGACACAGCCCTCCCTACCCTCTCCGAGGAAGTAATTGCTTCATTGGAGACTAGGTTCACTCCGGAGGAGTTAGACCTTGCAATTTCCTCTTTACCCCCAGGTAAAAGTCCTGGCCCTGATGGCTATACAGCCAAATTTTACAAGGTCCTCCGGGGGGAACTGACCTCTCCAATCCTTGAAGCCTTTAATGATATTGCAGATGGCACATTTATCCCACCATCTTTCCTTAGGGCCCACATCACTGTGATACCAAAGGATGGGAAGGATCCCTTACTTTGTCCCAGCTATAGGCCCATATCCCTGATCAACACTGATGCCAAGCTCTTTGCCAAATTGTTGGCGAACAGATTAGCTGGTCACATGCCTTCCTTAATCCATCCTGATCAAGTGGGCTTCGTACGGGGCAGGGAAGCGAGAGATAACACACTATGTGCTTTCTCCACTGTATATAGTGCCCATTGTCTCTGCCAACCATTGCTTTTGCTTTCACTCGATGCTGAAAAAGCATTTGATCGGATGGATTGGGAATTCATGCATGCCACATTAACCCAGATAGGCCTAGGCCCTGCTATGAGACAACGCATAATGGCCCTTTATAGATCCCCACAAGCACAAATTCGTGTCAACGGTAGACTGTCGGCACCGTTTGCAATTTGTAATGGCACGAGACAGGGGTGTCCCCCTCTCCCTCCTTTTGTATGTTCTGTGTATGGAGCATCTGCTCAACTCGATTCGCTCACATCCTGACATCAGGGGGTTGCAACTGGCTGGTGACCATTACAAATGCTCCGCGTTTGCGGACAATGTGCTTCTGTACATCTCCTCCCCACTCACCTCCCTTCCGACCCTTCTGTCGACTTTGGACGCCTTCTCTAATTATAGTAACTATAAATTGAACCCATCAAAAAGTGAGGCTCTGAATGTTACTCTAACCCCCCAGATGGTACAACTGTTACAATCCTCATACCCTTTCAAGTGGCAACCAGTGTCTCTTAAATACCTGGGAGTAAATGTTCCCTCTGATCTCTCAGATGCCTTCAGGGCGAACTTTCCCCCGTTATTGCAGACACTACGCTCGGACTTGGCCAGATGGGAGCGCAGAGATTTTTCATGGCTGGGGTGGATAAACATATTTAAGATGAATGTGCTCCCCAGACTCCTTTATTTGTTTGCTAGCGTACCGACGCATATTCCACGCTCTTTTTTCAGGGAGATCTCTGCGCTCCAGTCGGGCTTCATCTGGGCCCATAGAAGACCCCGCATAGCTAAAAGGTTCCTGTATAGGCGTAAAACGAAAGGGGGTCTGGCCATGCCTGATTGCTTGACATACTATCTAGCGGCGGTCCTTGTTAGAGTCCTTGACAGCTATCGTAGTAGGTTAGATAAATTATGGGTCAGGCTTGAAGGCGGAACTAGTGGGCAAGCACCCATAAACCTACTGTGGACACTTAAATCCTCCGCTACCCTGCAGTCTCTACCTCACGTAATGGACACCATTGCAAAAACATATTTGACATATCTAATTAGGTTACCATTATTGCACCCGAATGGCCCTCTAATTCCCATATTTGGAAATGAAGCATTCCCCCCGGCCCTCTCCTCCAAGACATTTCTTTCTTTCCGCAGGTCGGAAGGCACTACCCTGCGTTCCCAGATAACTGATACGGGATTAAAACCTCTCCCTGATATACTGGGTGACTCCCCGAGGTCTATACTACACCCCTTCTAATACAATCAGTTACGACACTTCTACCACTCGCAAAAAAACAAACTCAACATACACAGGACTTTAACTGCGTTTGAGACCCTCTGTATAGGGATGGAGCCCATTTCTCATGCAGTAAGTGTGCTGTATTCCTTGCTGTTGGAAATGGACTCCAAAGCGCCCCCTCCCTTCCGTACAGCATGGGAAAGAGAAATTGGTCATCAGATCTCGGACGCCGACTGGGATAGAGCCCTGACCCATTGTCATAAATCATCTGTCTCCTGCAGAACACATGAGACGAATTACAAAATACTTACCAGGTGGTATAGAGTACCCTCCTTGCTCTCTCGCATTTATCCCTCTGTCCCCAATATTTGTTGGAGATGCGGAGGACTGGGGGGACAATGTCCCACATATGGCTGATGTGTCCTTCACTTGATAGATATTGGTTTTCAATTTTTGAAACGATACATACGCTCACTTCAATTGCCCTCCAGAAAAACCCTTCCACTATACTGCTTTCAATACTGCCATCTGACTTTCCCAAATTGGCCTAGAAACTTGCACACTTTCTCCTATTATCAGCCAGGGCTGTCATACCTAGACTTTGGAAATCCCCCGTGCCTCCTACCTTCTCGACCTGGCTCACTGAGGTTTCCTACATATGCAAGATGGAGGAACTCCTAGCGGACTCCAGAAAACAACACGCCAGATTTTACACGATCTCGGCCCCTTGGCTAACATACCTGTCCTCTACTGAGTTCAGGACTCAACACTCTGATGATCGAGGTGTGCTTGCTAGTTCTTGGTCGGCCGGAGAGGATGTGCGCCATGTGAGGTGACTTACCCACTCCTTCTCTACAGCCTGGTTACCCGAGATGTTGTACTCCACAGCTATTCTCTTTCTCTCTCTATCTCTCTTTCTCTCTCTTGCCCCCTCTCCTCCTCCTCCCCTCCCTTCCTCTCTTCCCCCCTTCTTCTTTTTCTGCCCCTTCTCTTCTTACCCTCTTTTTCTTTATTTGTCTAGCCTTTTCCCTGAACCGCTTCCCCCCCTCCCCCCTACCCGACCCTCCCTCCCCCTAGCCTACCTTCCCGCCCATATACCTTCCTCACCCCACGCCCCCCACTCCCCCCTCCATTCCCTATGTTTGCCCTTGCAGCAACAGTTATGGCTTATCCCCCTCCTCACCTCTCTTATGAAGTACTGTACCTCTCAGAGTTGAGGGAATCATTCTCTCTCTCATGCCACTTCTATGGACTTGGTCACACACCCTACTGTACCTCCCTCGGATTCATCTGACCATTTGTCTTTATTGTTTTTCTCTGATCTCACGAGACGTCTGACTCTTTCTTGTTTTACTGTTACATTGTCATTGTACCTGAGAGGGTGTGTACCCCTGCTTTTACCTATGTACTTGCCTAGTAAGAGCTATACCTCTTGATATCACGGCCATGGCTGTACACTGGTTCTATTGTATGTTCGTATTCTTGTATCTCCAATTTGTTTAATAAAAAGTAAAAAAAAAAAAAAATTATGTATACCTTTCTGGAGCTGTCACATGGTGCATACGTGACTATGACATTTATGCTACATTAGTTCCCATGGCATGCGTTACCTGAGCTGATACCGTGATTCACATTATTATATCGATATTCAGTACCAGGTGTTGATACCATAGCACATCTACTGTGCTCGTTTTGGTATAGTTGATATACTGGGCTTTGTGTTAATATAACCGATACTGTGTTACATTCCATAGCTGTGATGTGGTGCATTTTGTCCCTATAGTGGTCATACGGTGCTTATGTTACTGTAGCTGATAATTTGCATTACATAACTAGTAACTATATGCTATGTGGTAGTGTTAATTAACTGATATACGGTACATTAATGTTACTTGGGGCTCATGTTACTGTAGCAGATATACTGGGCATTTAACATTATTTTGGCTGACATATGGGCCTATGTTACTACTGCTGGTAATTTGTGTTTGTTACTGTGGCTTATATATACTGTGTATTGGTGGTTAATTAGCTGTTATGTTGATCATTAATGTTGTTCAGGGCCTACGTCACTATAAGCTCATATACAGTGCCTTGATGTTTCCGGAGATGTTTTACGGTACTTACATTACTTTAAGTGATGTACCATGCTTCAACGTTAACGGTTCCCTACAGTATCACATACATACTGTTCCCTACAGGGTACTATGCATACGGTTCCCTACAGTGGGACATACATACTGTTCCCTACAGGGTACTATGCATACAGTTTCTCAGAGTGTGACATACGTACGGTTCCATACAGTGTGACATACATAAATTTCCCTACAGGGTAATACGCATACAGTTCCTTACAGTGTATGTTCCGTTTTTTTGGTTCAGCTCTGTCATGTTATGCTTACGTCATGTACGCTAGGTTGTTTTACCTCTTAGCTCTTTATGTTCGGTGTGGTTGGAGGCTGATTGCTGTTGTTAATCCGTATAGCCTCATCTTTATAGTTTCCTTTCTGGTCTTTAAACACGCCTTGTTACAGCCAGTTTTATCTCACCATTCCAGGTATTCTTTAAGTCCTCACTTACATGTCTTTTGCACATCACACGCTCCCGTGAGAGAGAGGCTGCCCGACAATCCTTGAGCCTTCATATTGTTGTCATTCCTTTGTACATTACAAACTTTCTTGTTTGGGGCAGATTGTATCTTCCATCCACGAGCCTCTTGTCGTCTTTTTTGTATGTCACATTCCCCCTTTTGGAGGCAGATCGCTTATGTTATACGGTGTTTACGTTACTTCAAGTGATATACCATGCTTCAACGTTAACGGTTCCCTATAGTGGGACATACATATGGTTCCCTACAGTGTTACATACAATACATATGGTTACCTAGAGTGACATACATACTGTTCCCTACAGGGTACTATGCATACAGTTCCTTGCAGTGTGACATACATACGATACATATGGTACCATACAGTGTGACATACGTACGATTACCTACAGTGTGACATACTTACATTTCCTTACAGGGTAATACACATACAGTTCCTTACAGTGTACGTTCCATAGTTTGGTTACAGCTCTGTCTCTTTATGCTTACGTTATGTACGCTAGTCAAGTATTTTAGGCTGTGGTCATATAGTATTACACTCACGTTTTCATGTGCTTAAGTCAGGCATATTAGGCTGTTATAGCATCACATTGTTCTTGTAGGCAGGTCAGGTATGGTAAACATCACTAGTTGGCAACATTCCTAGGATACCCAAGCAGGTATGACCAGGTTGTTTTACCTCTTAGCCCTATTCGTTCGGTGGGGTCTGAGGCTGATTGCTGTCATCAATCCGTAAAGCCTCATCTTTATAGTTTCCTTTCTGGTCCTTTTATACACCTTGTTACAGTCAGTTTGACCTCGCCATTCCAGGTAAGCTTTACATGCTCCCATGAGAGATAGGCTGCCGACAATCCTCGAGCCTTCATATTGTTGTCATTCCTTTGTACATTACAAACGTTCTTGTTTGGGGCAGATTGTATCGTCAATCCACTAGACGACTTCTTGTCGTCTTTTGTTTTTGTACGTCACATACGCCCCTGTTAGAGGCAGATTGCTTGACAATCAACGAGCCTCATGTTGTTTCCATTTCTGCATTACATACAATTTTGTCTGAGGCCGATTGCACTGTCAGTCCACGAGCCTCATGTTGTCGTCATCTCTATCTTCCTTTTATGTTTGTTACTATGCCTCTGATTGTGGTCTTAGTTGTACACATCTTAGTGTTAAATTCTTTGGTGTGGATGTAGCTTCTGGTATGTTTGTCTTGTCAAACGTGTACCTGTTGGTATATTTGCCCTTATTGGTCTTTGTAATCTGCTGGTCATGTATATTTTATTTAGCGATAAGCCTCAGGGCGTAGCAGTAATTATCTTCTTTACGCCTGAAAGTATGAGGATACTGCCTTACTGCTACACGAAACCTCAGGGTAAGTACATTATATTCTTTTATGTTTTGTCTATGTGGGTCTTTCTGTTGTTGTCACTTATGTATGGCATTGTTCAATAGGAATACTTATATGTGTAGCACGGGACGCTTGCACATTTTTTCTCTAAATATCTACTGACGTCTGTGTTTTGGCCACTTCTCAATCTAACCTACCCATTGTACCTTCTGTCTATCTAGCAATTCTCCAACATTTCCTATCTCTGTCACTTGGGTTACCTTTATCCATGCGCACCCTGGTAGTACCATTCTGGTAGGCGCTATGCCTCCAGTAGTGCCAAGTGGTGTATCCAGAATTCCTTCTTGGTTTTGGCTCCATAACAGCTGAGCCAGCTTCTGGGTAGGGGCTTTTAAGTTATCACTTAGATGTTAAGTAAGTTAGGGCACTTTTATCGCTCTGTTCCATTGACACGTTCCAATCTCCGGCTGTTAACTGGAGCATTTTGTCTATTTCGGGTTCATATGACGTAGGTTATGCTTAATTTTTTCCCTGTCAAACTAATTTTGGTCTAGTAACTGTAACACTTGTTTTTGTAGCCTAATACAGTTTTAAGCATAGTGGAGCATATTGTCCTCCCCTTATAAGTGCAAACTGTACGTACACCTACGTGGTGTACAATTTTGTTCCTGCTAAAGTCATAAGGGCCTAGTTGCTGTGAAAGGCCAGCCAAAGCTATGCACTTGTTTTTGTAGCCTAATACAGTTTGTAGCAGAGCGTGTTGTCCTCCTCTTATAAGTGTATACTGTACGTACACCTATGTGGTGTACGATTTTGTTCCTGTTAAAGTCATAAGGGCCTAGTTGCTGTGAAAGGCCATCCAAAGCTACACATTTGTTTTTGTAGCCTAATAAAGTTTGTAGCGGAGCGTATTGTCCTCCTCTCATAAATGTAAACTGTACGTACACCTATGTGGTGTACTTTTTTTTCCTGATAAACTAATTTGGGCTTAGTTACTGTAAAGGCCAGCCAAAACTACACATGTGCTTTTGTAGCCAAATACAGTTTTAAGCGTAGTGAAGCGTATAGTCCTCCTCTCATAAGTGTAATTTGTACGCACTCAGCTGGTGTATAAGTATGACAGGATGAGAAGTGCCAGGATGTGCACAGACGATTGGCAGAGGCCTAAATTCATCAGGAGCAGGCAGATGTCGCAGCAGACTAGGGGCGAGTCATAGCAGGAGTCGCAGCAAAGGGCCTGAGCTCCCGGTATCAGCTAGCGGTCGTGTCTCCACCAGCAACCCATGTGCCGTCATTGATTGGTTAACTCAGTCATCCACTTCATCACAAGTGACATCTGACACCCCCAGTCAACAGTCGGTGGGTTCTTCAGACACAACCCTCAGTTGGCATGGCCCGGGAGCAGTCCCTGTCCTCCAACTGCCTTTGTCCTATGCTGTTCCCTCCCCCACAGAAGTATCGTATGCTGTGGGTTCAGCTCCACTATTTAGTGAGGACGATCTACTAGAGGACAGTCAGTAGCTACTGCCCAGCCAAGTAGTGGAGGAGACATCCGCCGCTTCCTCCGCTAGGCGGGCAAGTAGTGATGAGCAGAGTGACGTAGGCAGTGGTGTTGCGAGCGTTCAGACTCCTGCAGATTACACTGTATAGGAACCTGAGGAGGACATCAGTGTCATGCAGACACTACTCGATGATGATGAAGCTGATTGCACTTGGGAGCCGGGTGCAGAAGGGGCTTCATCATCATTAGGAGAAGAGGGTTGCAGGTTGCCTGTGAGGCAGCAGCTGAGCCAGCAAGGTGGTAGCATAGTTGGGAGTCAGCATGGTGGCAGAAGTGTGAAGTCTGGAGCAAAATGTGCCCGGGGTGGACCACTTGCTATGCAGCAGCCTACCTTTCCAGGACGTAGTGGAACAGGGGTTCCTGGAGTCGGTGGCAGTAGCAGTTAGTCAGTGCAGACTGTTGGGGGGGAAATCAGCTACTCAGCGGTCTGGCAGTATTTCATCAAGCATCCAGAGGAGGTTAACATGGCCACATGCAAGATATGTCGGCAGAAGGTGAAGCATGACCAGGGTGCCAATGTTGTCACCACGATCCAGTGTCAACATATGCAGCATCACCATAAAGCGGCCTGTGAGAACCATGGCTCCGATGGTGGTCAAGCTTGCTGCATCACCCAGTGGCACACCGCTCCCTGTTTCAGCCAGCCAAATCTCCACCACCTCAGCTGAAGGGAGCTGTGTGTCACACCCTCCTTCTGTCGCTCCAGATGCTCCTGCTCCTCCTACTTCGAGTCAGTCATTCCGCCAGCTATTCATCAGCAAAGCCATGTCCAAGACACAACAGTATGCGCCCACTCATCCAACGGCACAGAAGATGAATGTGCTCCTGTCCAAGTTGCTGGTGCTGCAGTCCCTCCCTTTTCAAGTGGTGGACTCTGCACCTTTCAGAGAACTGATGGCTTGTGCCGAGCTGAGGTGGAGAGTTCCAAGCCGTAATTTCTTTGCGAAGAAGGCAGTACCAGCACTGCACAATTATGTGGAACAGAAGGTGGGCCAGTCCTTGAGCCTGTTGGTGTGTACCAAAGTGCACGGCAGCACCAACGTGTGGAGCTGTAACTACGGTCATGGACAATACATGTCCTTTATGGCCCACTGGGTGAATGTTGTTCCTGCACAGCCACAACAACAACTTGGACAGGTCACGCTGCTTCTGCCTCCACGATCTCAGGCCGTTGGTTCTGTGACATTTTATGACTCCGCCTCCTCATCCTCCACCGTGTCCTCAGCCTCCACTGCGCGGACAAGTCTCAGATCCCCTCCAGCATACCATGTGTGCAGGGCACGGCGGTGTCACGCTGTTCTTCACATGGTTTGCCTTGGCGAACGGAGTCACACACGGGAGGAACTGCTAAAAGTTATTAATTAAGAAATCACAGTGATATTCGCATTCGTTGCAAATTGAATCTTTCCTTAAATTCGTAATGAATTTGTATTTGTCAGATTCTATTCGCTCATCCCTAGTAGAGATTATCAAACTTCCTGGTTCAATTGTATCAAATCAACCTTGATCAAATATATTTTGTCCAAATCGGAAGGGCCTCAATATCCCTAAAAAAGTCATGTATGACACTGTGAGGTCTTGTAGGACTGTATCCAACTGTATCTCAGCTCTTTAATGCCAAGATAACATAACACTGAGGCTACGTTTACACTATGGAATCTCCGCCCAGAGATATTCTGGGCAGGGATTCTGTCTGCTGAGGGCGCTGGCAAAAAGCTTTGGTGCTTGGACTGGGTAGACATATGCTGTCACCTTGACAACAATGCAGTTCCCAAGGAATTCCACCAAAAGAATAAACACCTCCAGAGTCTGAGTTTTCCACCTCGGAAATTCTGCAGTGTGGATGCTGCAGCAGAATCCCACTGAAAACAAAGGCCAGCTGCTGCACCAGAATTTCCGAGCGGAATTTCTGCATAGAATTCTGCTTGGAAATTCCATAGTGTGAACATACCCTTACTCTAATTTAAGATTAAAGGGGTACTCTGCCCCTAGACATCTTGTTCCCTATCCAAAGGATCTTGGCTGCGGCACCCCAAACATCCGGTGCACGGAGCGAACTTGGCTCCGTGCCGGATGACTGGTGATGCGGGGTGGAGGCTCATGATGTCACCGACACACTGTGATGTCATGTGACGTCACAAGCCTCCGACACTGCACCCAATGCTCTAAACGAACGCCGGGTGCCGCAGGGTGACCGCCATTTTTTAGCGATTTGCTTGAATCAGATCCCATAAGTTCTAACCTAATTGTATTGGCTCTGAATACATTCACTCATCCCTATTGATGAGCCAACTTTTTAAACTAGAGGTAGAGGTATTATGAAAATTCTTATACGAAATATGCAAAACACCAAGTCCCCCCCCCCAAAAAATATGTTTTTTTCCCCTCACAAAATAGATAAACAGGTAATCTGTATGTTATCTGGATAGTCATCTCATCGCTCGCAGCATTGTTCCTTGTGATGAGTCTATCCTTTTGTGTCATAAATCCATCCTGCAGGAGGCTGTCGGCGATATGTAAAATCATATGGCGTTGTTTGCATTGAAATGCGTCTTGATACAGGCTCGTTCTTTGAAGCCCATATTCCCTTTTGGTCTGCGGATTATCACAGCTACAATAATTCCGGCTTCATGTCATTTGTTTTTATTTGAAAAAGCTGCACTTGGGACAGATATTGAAAGCCAACATTTTGTTTGCATTTCTGTCAGATACATCATATTGACAGCGCAGTCACATTTGGAATGGCCGTAACAAACCACTAGAGGAATACAACAAGCAAGATCAACAATATCTGGAATTTTCATTTCATTGTGTTTATTTTCTATGCAGTAAGTCCAGGGGCGGCAGCTTGTCATGTTTGCCTTTCAACAGTTACAGATTTCTCTTTGAGTCTCGCTCTCTTGCTATTTGAGATTAAACTAAAATACCCATTCTAGGGGCTTTTAAGGGGTCACACGCTTGTGGATAACTCTCCATGTCAAATGCCCTTTTAGAGTCTTATACCAGAATAGCTGACGCTCATTCTCAGAGTTGGGAAAGTGAAAACGTTCTTTGTAAGTTAAAAGGCTTGTATGGGGATCAGGAACTGTATTGTGGATCTTTTATTTCAGCTTCTAAAAATGTTAGAAATAGAAAATGTTGCCATATGTTTGATGTAAAAGAGGAAAATGTAAACAGCTGGTTAGACTGGAGATTTACTTTATGGGGGGGGGGGCTTCTTTAGAGGAGTACTCCACCCCTAGACATCTTATCCCCTATCCATAGGGGATAGGGGATAAGATGTCTGATCGTGGGGGTCCCGTCGCTGGGAGCCCCTGCGATCTCTCCTGCAGCACCCCCTGTCATCTTGTGCACGGAGCGAGCTTCGCTCCATGCTTGATGACTGCCAATGCAGGGGCCGGAGAATTGTGACATCACGCCCCACCCCCCTCGTTGCAAGTCCCATAGACTAGCATTTTAGGGGGCGAGGCCATGACGTCACGATCCTCCGGCCCCTGCATCATAACAAGATGACAGGGGGTGCTGCAGG
Source organism: Hyla sarda (assembly GCF_029499605.1). Classification (NCBI taxonomy): domain Eukaryota; kingdom Metazoa; phylum Chordata; class Amphibia; order Anura; family Hylidae; genus Hyla; species Hyla sarda. The sequence continues at coordinate 352,150,804 of NC_079193.1, forward strand.
AGCCAGCGGCGGGACCCCTGCGATCTAACATCTTGTCCTCTTTCCTTTGGATAGGGGATAAGATGTCTTGCAGCGGAGTACCCCTTTATGGTTTTCGACTGGTTTCTTACTAGTCAATCTATGGTGATTCTGGGCCCTCACCAGTTTACATTGCCCAAATAACTTCTATACCAGTGTCAAATATAATATTGCAGCCTTTAGTACCAACTAAATTCAACCATTCAGTGCACTAAATATCCCCTTACAACACCAAATACCACGTACCTCCTCAAAAGGGCCATACAAATACCATAGGGCAGCACAACATAAATCCCTAGAAGTACTAAACACCTCAGTGCAACACAAAACACCTCCCCAGCAGAATCAAATAAAAACCACAACGCAACACTAAATGCTTCCCAAAAGTGCAGAAGAAATACTATAGGGTAGCACAAAGCAACTACCCAGAAGCATCAAATAAAAAACCACATTGCAAAATTAAAACCTTGGGGACGGAGCCCATTATAACCCTAAGGACGGGAGCATTTTTTGCAAATCTGATCACTGTCAATTTAAGAATTAATAACTCTGAGATGGTTTTACTTATAAATTTGATTCCGAGATTGTTTTTTTGTGACATATTCTACTTTATGGTAGTGGTAAATTTTTGTCGATACTTGGATTATTTCTTGGTGAAAAATTCAAAAATTTTATGAAAAATTTGAAAATGTTTCATTTTTCTAACTTTGAAGCTCTCTGCTTGTAAGGAAAATAGACATTCCAAATAAATGATATATTGATTTACAAATACAATATGTCTACTTTATATTTGCATCATAAAGTTGACATGTTTTTACTTTTCGAAGACATCAGAGGGCTTCAAAGTTCAGCAGCAATTTTCCAATTTTTCACAAAATTTTCAAAATCAGAATTTTTCAGGCACCAGTTCAGGTTTGGAGTGGATTTGAAGGGCCTTCCTATTAGAAATACCCCAAAAATGACCCAATTATAAAAAACTGCACCCCTCAAAGTATCCAAAATGACATTCAGAAAGTGTGTTAACCCTTTAGGTGTTTTACAGGAATAGCAGCAAAGTGAAGGAGAAAATTCAAAATCTTCATTTTTTACACTCGCATGTTCTTGTAGACCCAGTGTTTGAATTTTCACAAGTGGTGATAGGAGAAAAAGCCTCCAAAAATTTGTAACCCAATTTCTCTCGAGAATGGAAATACCTCATATGTGGATATCAAGTGTTCGGCGGGCGCAGTAGAGGGCTCAGAAGGGAAGGATCAACAGTGGGATTTTGGAGAGTGAATTTTGCTGAAATGGTTTTTTGGGGGCATGTCACATTTAGAAAGCCCCTATGGTGCCAGAACAGCAGAAAACCCCACATGGCATACCATTTTGGAAACTACACCCCTCAAGGCACGTAACAAGGGGTCCAGTGAGCCTTAACACCATGCAGGTGTTTGACGACTTTTCGTTAAAATTGGATGTGTAAATGAAAAAAAAATTTTTCACTAAAGTGCAGTTTCTTCCCCAAATTTACCATTTTTACAAAGGGTTATGGGAGAGAATGCCCCCCAAAATTTGTAACCCCATGTCTTCTGAGTATGGATATACCCCATGTTAGGACGTAAAATGCTCTGCGGGCGAAATACAATGCTCAGAAGAGGAGGAGCGCCATTGAGCTTTTGGAAAGGGAATTTGTTTGGAATGGTAGTCAGGGGCCATGTGTGTTTGCAAAGCCCCCTGTGGTGCCAGAACAGTGGACACCCCCCCCCCCCCACATGTGACCCCATTTTGGAAACTATACCCCTCACAGAATTTAATAAGGGGTGCAGTGAGTATTTACACCCCACTGGCGTTTGAAAGATCTTTGGAACAGTGGACTGTGCAAATGAAAAATTTTATTTTTCATTTTCACGGACCACTGTTCCAAAAATCTGTCAGACACCTGTGGGGCGTAAATGCTCACTGTACTTCTTATTACATTACACAAGGGGTGTAGTTTCCAAAATGGGGTCACATGTGGGGGGTCCATTGTTCTGGCGCTATGGGGGCTTTTTAAACTCATGTGGCCTTCAATTCCGGACACATTTTCTCTTCAAAATCCCAATGGTGCTCCTCCTCTTCTGAGCATTGTAGTGCGCCCGCAGAGCACTTTACATCCACATATGGGGTATGTTCTTACTCAGAGGAAATGGGGTTACAAATTTTGGGGGTCTTTTTTCCTATTTTCCCTTGTGAAAATGAAAAATGTAGGGTAACACCAGCATTTTAGTGAAAAAATTATTTTTTTTCATTTTCCCATCCAAATTTTATGTAAATTCGTCAAACACCTGTGGGGTGTTAAGGCTCACTATACCCCTTGTTACGTTCCGTGGGGGATGTAGTTTCCAAAAAGTATGGGGCAACACCAGCTTGTTTTTTTTTTATTACACTAACAGGCTGGTGTAACCACCAACTTTTCCTTTTCATAATGGGTAAAAGGAGAAAAAGCCCCCCAAAATTTGTAGTGCAATTTCTCCCGATTAAGGAAATACCCCATATGTGGCCTTAAACTGTTTCCTTGAAATACAACAGGGCTCCAAAATGAGAGAGCGCCATGCGCATTTGAGGACTAAATTAGTAATTGCATAGGGATGGACATAGGGGTATTCTACGCCAGTGATTCCCGAACAGGGTGCCTCCACCTGTTGCTTAACTCCTAGCATGCCTGGACAGTCAGTGGCTGTCCAGAAATGCTGGGAGTTGTTGTTTTGCAACAGCTGGAGGCTCCATTTTGGAAACACTGCCGTACAATAAGTTTTTCATTTTTATTGGGGGGGGACAGTGTAAGGGGGTGTATATGTTGTGTTTTACTCTTTCTTATGTGTTAGTGTAGTGTAGGGTTTTTAGGGTACATTCGCACTGGCGCGTTACGGTGAGTTTCCCGCTAGGAGTTTAAGCTGCGGCGAAAAATTTGCCGCAGACCAAACTTGAAGCAGGAAACTTACTGTAAACCTGTCGTGTGAATTTACCCTGTACGTTCACATGGGGGGGCAAACCTCCAGCTGTTTCAAAACCACAACTCCCAGCATGCACTGACAGTGCATGCTGGGAGTTGTACTTTTGCAACAGCTGGAGGCACACTGGTTGGAAACCCTTCAGTTAGGTTCTGTTACCTAACTCAGAATTTTCCAACCAGTGTGCCTTCAGCTGTTGCAAAACTACAGCTCCCAGCATGTACTAATCATCAAAGGGCATGCTGGGAGATGTAGTTGTGCAACAGCTGGAGGTTACACAACTACAACTCCCAGCATGGTGAGACAGCTGTTTGCTGTTTGGGCATGCTGGGATTTGCAGTTTTGGAACATCTGGAGGGCTACAGTTTATAGACCACTGCCCAGTGATCTCCAAACTGGGACCCTTCAGATGTTGCAAAACTACAAATCCCAGCATGCCCAGACAGCAAAGAGTTGTATTTTAGCAAGATCTGGAGGGATACAGTTTAGAGACCACTATATAGTGGTTTCAAACTGCAGCCCTCCAGCTGTTGCAAAACTACATATTCCAGCATGCCCAAAAAGCAAACAGCTGTCTGGGCATGCTGGGAATTGTAGTTTTGCAACATCTGGAGGGCTACAGTCTCAGACTGTAGCCCTCCAGATGTTGCTAGGCAACTTACCGGCTTCTGTAGGATCCAGGGAGCCGTCTTCTTCTGCCGCACGCCGCCCGTGCCGATCTCCATCGCCGCCCGCCGATCACCGTCGCCCGCAGCCTCCGGAGGGGTAAGTGGACCTTCGGCGTTCGGTCCCCATCGTTTCCCTGTCCTGCCCCGCCTATTGTGGGTGGGCAGGACGGGGAAACCGAAAGTAAACCCCTCCGCCCCCGATCTGCTATTGGTGGTCGCGTCTAGACCACCAATAGCAGGGATAGGAGGGGTGGCACCCCTGCCACCTCACTCCTATCGCTTCAGGGGGATCGTAGTTGTCTTAGACAACCGCAATACCCCTTCTATTCCAGGTCACCGGGTCACCATAGACCCGTAATGACCAGGAATCGGCGCAAATCGCAAGTGTGAATTCACTTGCGATTTGCGCCGATCGCCGACATGGGGGGGGGTCTAATGACCCCCCTGGGCATTTGCACGGGGTGCCTGCTGATAGATATCAGTAGTCACCCCGGTCCGATCCCCGCCCGGTGCGCGGCGGGGACCGAAATTCCCACGGGCGCCCTTCGTCCTTAAGTACCAGGACGCAAGGACGTATGCATACGCCCTTCGTCCCCAACAGGTTAAATACCTTACCAGAAGTGCCAAACAAATGTGGTGCCTAGGTGGTGCAGGTAATAGTGTAGGGTATGTTGGTATTAACCCTATGTTGTTGTGACGCCAGGATGCGGTTTCCTTAGATTAATGGTCCTACCACCAACCGTCCCAGAAACCGGATGAATCCGGAATAAACTTTACTGCATATTTTATGCAACTGCAGGTAACAGAACAGTCTTTATATAGAGGACCATAGTTCAGGTTCCTCACAGGTTTGCTGGGACTTCTGAGAACAATGAGCTTTGGTTTGCTAGCCACTGTGCTACTGGTTTGAAGATAATTGAGTTGCAGTAGTCACACGGGATTTTAGTAGTTTTGAGCTGGATGACTCACGATTTAGTGGCTGTGGAAGATAAGGCTTCAGGCCTAGCTTGAATTGATGATTTGTGCTGAGATGTGCTTTCTTTAAGTGCCAGGAACAAGAGAGCAAGAATTTAGTGTCAGCAGCCCCTTATATATTAAGAGGGTAGTACAAAGCTCATTGGTCAGCCAAACCTGTCAGTCCTGACCTCTGGAACTCTGGGTATATCACATGACCCAAAGGTCCTTGAACCCAAAGGTCCTATACATAGGTATCCTAGATAAATTACATATATAAATATATACATTAAACATTACATTATTAAGAGGCGACTAGGGGTTAGCCCTTCAGGAGAGCCCATTATCATGGAGGGACTGTGGCTGAGGGGACTCCAGACAAAAGGGACAGGACATGTCCTGTACCGGGACACCACACAAATACTATAGGGTGGCAAAACACTCCTCCTCAGAAGCATCAAATAAACACCACAGTGCAATACGAAACACCTTCCCAAAAGTCCCAAACAGGCAGGCAGCACAAAAAGCCTCCCAGAAGCACCAAACACCTCAGTGAAACTGAGAATACTTCCCTGAAAGTGACTTCCCTTCATCATACACGCCAAACAAATTCTAGAGGGTAGCAGAAAATGTCACCCCAGAAGCACCAAACACCACAGTGCAACACAAAATACTATCCCAGAAGTGCCAGATACCAAAGTGCAGTGTAAAATAATCTTTGACAGCCCCACATACCACATTGCATCACAAATCTCAGCAGTGGTTTATCTACTCAGCAAAGCTTGGCACCTGGGACATATGAAAATGACCAACACTGGTAGTAGAGGTCTCAGTAAGTATTTTTTGGCAGCATGAGAGGTCACTTTGTTATGAGGTTCCCTACAATGACTCATTGGCATGCTTAACTGGTGTCCAGACTTGTTCTAAAAATATGTACAAGAAAGACCCAGCACTCACCAGTAATGCACAGTAAAGATTTATAATGCCATAGTGTAGTACAAGGATGCGTTTCGGCGTGGGAGCCTTCCTCAGCTGTCTGCCTTTGGCAGACAGCTGAGGAAGGCTCCCATGCCGAAACGCGTCCTTGTACTACACTCCAGTATTATAAATCTTCACTGTGCATTACTGGTGAGTGCTGGGTATCATCTTTCTTCTACCTGTGGCTTTACCCAACCTCATGCACCACCACAGATTCCATGGAAGTCCTAACATATCCCTATATTGAACTTGTTCTAAAAATATGACATTGTATTGAACTCTTATATAACTCATTGTGACTAGGCTGACAATCATCCACACACAAGAGTTGAGTAGCCATGTCCTTGGCTTTGACATTCCCTTGTGCCAAGAAACTTCCCACCCAGGACACCCCATTCCTTCATGCCTTGAACACCTTCTGTAAAGCCCTGTACTCAATAGGCTTCCAGGTTCTATGCTACCACCTGCACCTCCTCCTTCCATTCCATGATCTGGTTTCTAAGCAGAACTCCCCCCACACCAAAGAAGGTTACTGGATAATGAAGAACTGGAGGTGCTGCCACCCCCAGAGTTTGATGTCAACATTTGAGAAACAGATGATACATTGCGTGACAACATAGCCATCTCTGCGCCAAGAGGAAGAAACAAAGGCCTGGTCAGGAACATCAGCAAAGGAGTATCTTCTCCCATAGGCTGAAAATATTGTCTCTGGTGGTGGGAGTCATCTCCAAATTGCAAGAGAACTGGAGCTTTGAAGTTGTGAGGAGGGGAGCCAAACTAAACAATTGGCTGTATGTCAAAGAGTAAGCTTCTTTATTATATCTGCCCACCATTGGCTGAAAGCAAAGAGCTTTTTTATTGGCACTCCTGTAGAGACTGGATGTAAGGATAGCACTGTGAAAGTCCTCACCCTCCTCAGTATGGTGTTTAGCTTCATGCATAAAAATGTACATAAAATTGAAGCATGAAATTCCAAGTACAGGCATCATGACTACCGTAGAGCTACGCATCATCAGACTTTTACGCATTTCTTGGTTAAGTGTCCCTTTAAGATCTGTTGTGTGATCTGGGACACTCACCGCCCTCCCTCGTCCCTCATTTTTCCCTTAACTGCCCAGTTTTAATGATGTTGACTCCGCTCACTGATTAAGTGATGTTGTTTCGGCCAATTACACTTTTATTAGTGGTTTACGCCGGGTTCCTCTCTATTATACCATGATCAATGGTTATTAGTGTCACTATTATAGCTAGCTACATTGGAAATTCATTTACTGGGCTTTTATTGGTAGAACATTATTTAATGGCACTGTAATAGTTGACATTCCACTTCCCAGTGTCGTTAAGAGGCTGTCCATTTTAATAATCCCCTTTCTTAAGAAATATTTGAAGGAGGTTACCCATACAGGACCCACATCTATTAATCAGAATCGAAACAGCTACAGAGTCTCTTGGTCTGGAGGTCTTAGCATATCAGTGCACTACATGGATTTTAGCGAGATTTTTGTAATATTTTGTTCTTCCCTGTGGTAGGCTAACTAAGTACTTTCTACCTGGTATTAGTGAACATGGCGAGGGTGGGGGGGGGGAGGGTAGATAACACACATAGTAGAGAGATTGCACATAATACGAATAATGCACATAGTGATGTCACCATAGAAGAAGAATAATCAATGGTATGCCCCAATATAAGTATTATAAATACGGTGCTGTCACAGTACAGGGAGGACAATTAGAGTGACATCATAGCACTCAGAAAATAAACATAGTGAGGTCATAGTGCTGGGATAATAATCTAATTGATGTCAAAATAAAGGGATAACAAACTTTATGATGTCAAAGTGCCCTAAACAGTACAACAATATAAAACACAATACCAGGTAGAAAGTACTTAGTTAGCCTATAGTGCTATCACAGGACAAAAAAAATATTACAAAAATCTAAAATCCGTGTAATGCACTTATGTGTTAGGACCTCCAGACCAAGACCTCTGACACTTCCTACCACTCGTTTTTTTTTTCTATACCGCCATCTCACAAGAAGGGGGAGTGGGGAGGTGGCTGCTTCCTTCTTCCGATACTGGGAAGGGAAGATGGGGAAGGAGCCCCTCACTTTACCCGTTCTCAAGGGTTAAACAAAAATATGCAAGGCTGTTATTTGCGAGACGTGGAGGAGACTCAGTATAATATAATGCACCAGGTGGTTTATGGCTTCAATCTGCCAAAGACACCAGAATGTCCAGACCACATTGAACACTGATACAACTGTGGGGAGTGGGCCACTGATTTATTGCATGGTCTTGCAATATTGTTATATATAGAGGATACAGTGTGTGGAAAGGTTATATTCAGAGGGCATAAATGTGTGTCAGAGCTATATTCAGAATTGATTTTAAATTCAGATGTTCAGAGGGTATAGTGTGTAGCAGGTTATATTCAGAAGGTACAATGTCTGACAGGATTATATTTAGGGGGCACAGTGTCTGACAGTATTGTATTCAGGGGTACAGTGTGTGTGTCAGGGTTATTTTTAGGGGCACAGTGTCTGGCAGTATAATCTTAATTGTTGTCTTCATGTAAAGTATGAGGATCTGCTGACCAATGATGTCCAGGCATCAGACTTTGGGGAGGGAAGATGTACCTGGAAGAAGTCATGACAGTCTGGACCAGATAAAAAAGAGAAGATAGACTACAGTAGTATATCCAGAGGGTTCAGTGTGTGGGAGTGTTATATTTAGAAGGTAGAGAATGTGACGGTTTTATATCTGGTGGATAAATGTGAAACAGTATTATACTTGGTATAGTGTGTGGCAGTGCTATATTTAAAGGGGATCAGTGTATGGCAGGGTTATATTCAGGATATTGTCTTCTTATAGAGGGTGAGGATCTGCTGACAAAGTAAGGAGCCAATGATGTCTGGACTTCCAACTCTGCTGAGGGAAGGCACAGCTGGAAGATGTTATTGTGGATAGGCGAAGGGAAGACTACAGAGAAGACGTCACCTGTCAGTCACTGATATCATTGTGCATTCTGCCTGTGTCTCATCAGTGCTGTAGTACCTTGTAAGTTCTGCAGTTATGATAGGTGAAGCAAATACTCCCAGCAAACCCCTTACTACTGCTTAGGACTAGTTTTAAAAAACTCTGACGTTTTAACAAAATAAGTTTGTTTAAAACCTTACCCCTTCAATTTTCTAATTTTTCCATATACAGGGCTGCCTGAGGACTCATTTTTTTTGCGCCATGATCTGTAGTACAGTAAGGAGCAAAAAGTTGGGCATTATTACACAGTAAGGGGCACAAAAGGGGCATTATTACAGTGCGGGGCATTAAGAGGAAAACTATTACTTATAAAGAATAAAATGAGCACTTTTACTGACAGGCAGCACTGAGATCACTGTTATAGTATGTGGGTGCTATTACTGACGGGCAGCACTGAGAAGATCACTGTTATAGTATATGTGGGTACTATTACTGACAGGCAGCACTGAGATCACTGTTATAGTATATGTAGGTGCTATTATTGACAGGCAGCACTGAGAAGATCACTGTTATAGTATATGTGGGTACTATTACTGACAGGCAGCACTGAGATCACTGTTATAGCATATGTGGGCGTTATTACTGACAGGCAGCACTGAGATCACTGTTATAGTATATGTGGGTGCTATTACTGACAGGCAGCACTGAGATCACTGTTATAGTATATGTGGGTGTTATTACTGACAGGCAGCACTGAGATCACTGTTATAGTATATGTGGGCGCTATTACTGACAGGCAGCACTGAGAAGATCACTGTTATAGTATATGTGGGCGCTATTACTGACAGGCAGCACTGAGAAGATCACTGTTATAGTATATGTGGGCGCTATTACTGACAAGCAGCACTGAGAAGATCACTGTTATAGTATATGTGGGCACTATGGGCAGCTGGATTTGTCTACAGTTGTCCGTGCACTTCGTTCTTACAAAGAGGGGAGCTGAGCTGATTTGCACTAAATGGGGTCACGTTGTGACCCCCAAATTACCGCAGCCACAAATTCATCCTGGACGGAATTGTTACGTTTCTCATGTTGTAGTCACAGCCATATGTGGTTTGCAGCGCAGTCTCATTTACTCACATTAGCTGAGATGCAGCACAATTCAGGGGGCGCAACATAGTGATCTTTGGTCACACAATCTTGGGGCCCCATTTTAAATTTTTGCCCAGGCCACACTTAGCCTAAAACCATCCCTGGCCAGGTGGCCACCCTAGAACCTGGTGAGAGGCTTATATCTATGTACATTCATAATAATGTTTGTAAAGAAGTAATCTTCAGAATTGAGGCACAACTTGGATATCATGTGGTAGAAGCAGTAGGTGTTACAGGATCAAAGTCTCAAGGTGATTTCTATTAATCCTCCGGAGGTTTCTATCCATGCAGCGATGATCACCACATACTAACAAGATATCCAGGTGGTTACTACTGTGTAACCTAAAGCGCAGTATTCACTAGAAGCGGTGACATCTTAAGTATGAGAGTAGGAGTAAATAGCGGTAAGGTCAGTTTTTAATGAGATATTATGGCGGGATAATTTATGATGCTGTAAGCATGGCTTCTCCAGGTAATTTTATCTTTTGCAGATATAAAGATCAAAACCTACAATAAAGGAAGAAGCCGCTTGTATGTTTAACATTGCTTTTATGGCGGCGGCTCGTATTTACCGCGTATAATTGCAGTCCGGTGCTGAAATAATAAGCTGGAGAGTTCATGGTCAGAATGAGGTGAGCAATAGGGTCAATGTGTTTTATGTTCTGGTAAGAAGGAATCGTAATTAACATTTCTGTCATTGCCGCGGAACTGCTCCCACCGAAGTTACCAAAGTCAAAGCAACTCGAGATTAGACGGAGAACGCTTTTTATGTCCAAAACCTCACTTTGTATATGACTGATAGTATGCGATGCTACCTGCATGCAAATCGGCTTTTTCAAAATCAACAGGATTACTATGGGATTCAGCGGCAGCTTTATCATTATTTTGGTCATTTCTTAGCTGCACCCTCCGCCTAGGGTCCTCCATGGTGAAATTGACCTTTAAGGGGTATTCCAGGATTTTCTTTCTCCACCCTTTAAAGGGGCACTCCCCTGCCCCAGCCTTCTGAACGTTCAGTTGAGAAGGCTTGGAGCAGCGGTCCAGACGTCACTGCCCTCCATTGATGTCTATGGGAGGGGGCGTGACATCAATGGAGGGGGCATGACGGGACTTCATAACCGCGGCCGCTGCTCCAAGCCTTCTGAACCGGATGTTCAGAAGGCTGGGGCACAGGAGTACTCCTTTAAGCCCATGATGTTATAAGTTATAATACTCTGTTATCTACTCTATTACCTACGTGCACGTCTGTCCCGTTTTCATGCACAGAACCCACACCTGGAAGTGCTGTAGTGCAAGTCTTTTTATTTAATGGTTATCTCTGACCTTTCCCAGCATTCCATGCTGCCAGAGACAGTGGAAGGGATTTACTGAAGCAATGCTATGCACCCACCCACTGCAGCATAGCCACGCCTCCTGAAAACCATATGACTAATGACATATTGTCTCTGGCTGCATGGAATGCTGGGAAAGGGCAGAGACAACAGTAAAGTAAAAAGACATGCACTTCCGGGTGTGGGTCCTGTGCATCAAAATGGGACAAAGCGGCGCACAGAGGTAATAGACGTATATTACACAGTATCATAACTTGGTATCATGAGCTGAAAGGCTGAAGAAAAACCAAATCCTGGAATACCCCTTTAACTTCTAACCAATGTCTGATTCTCCATGTGATGTGTGTGGTATTGGTTTTGGTTACTTCAGAATAGAGCCCCTCTGAAGTGTCAGGTAGCTGCAGCCAAGGCAAATAAAAAATAGTCATAGTAAAGCTGTCTTTGCTGCCTATAGCAACCAATCAGAGTTGAAATTTCGTTAGTACAGGGTTTGTTAATGGGGTTGTCTTATTAAGAAAAACAGGTCTAAACTGATGTTTTATGTGAAATTAAACATATTTCAAATGTACAAGCATTTCTGAAAATGTCCTGTTTGAGAGATATAGGCCTACTAATCCCCCATGTGCTTGCTTTGTTTTGAGAACTGTTGCCCTTTTTTTTACAACCCACTGAGGGCCCCCTAAGGTGGTCGTTCATGCTCAGTTCAACTGCAGTCTCATGAGGGTATTGGCAGTTAGTATCCACTGTGCATGTAAACAAGGGGGATTGTGGGAAAGTGTTTGCCCTGTTGCCTGGCAACAGCAGGGTGACAGTTCAGAGAGGTAACCAGGAAGTGATCAGATCCATCGGGGAGAAGAACTCTATAGAGATGCATATCTTATATTAAAAAAAAGCATGTGTCCTCCTTTACATATACCGTATTTATCGGCGTATAACACGCACTTTTTAGGCTAAAATTTTTAGCCTAAAGTCTATGTGCGTGTTATACGCCGATACACCCCCAGGAAAGGCAGGGGGTGAGGGGCCATCGCTGCCCGCTTCTCTCCCCCTGCCTTTCCTGGGGTCTAGAGCCCTGCTGCCGGCCCTTCTCTCCCCCTGGCTATAGTCAGGGGGACAGAACAGGCAGCGGCGCCGATAGCCAGGGGGAGAGAAGGGCCGGCAGCAGGGCTCTAGACCCCAGGAAAGGCAGGGGGAGAGAAGCGGGCAGCGACGGCCCCTCTCCCCCTGCCTTTCCTGGGGGTGTATCGGGGTATACACGCGCACACACGCACCCTCATTTTACCATGGATATTTGGGTAAAAAACTTTTTTTATCCAAATATCCTTGGTAAAATGAGGGTGCGTGTTATAGGCCGGTGCGTGGTATACCCCGATAAATACAGTATTTACGTGGTACACATCTGATTTTACCAACTTTTCTTCGTGAGAAAACCCCTTTAAGATTTGAAAACTGGACTGTGATTGGTTGCTATTGTGGTGTCCCAGCACCAGTGGCTGTCCTTTGGTTTTGGACTGTCTCGGACAGCCTGGCAGCACAGGGTTTTGGGCCCACTAAGGTTCTGTTGTTGGATTAATTGTATTTGTACTGTACTATCAGAGTAACATATTTTCCTAAATTAATTTCATTATTGTTCTATGTATATTGCGCCATATAATTGTGCCTTTAAGGGTGTTACCCATGAGACCCTGCAGTGAACCCCATATGACCCTACCTGCCAATGAAACCCCAAAAGTCTCCCCTGTATACTGAGGTGCAGGGGAGGAGTTAGTCAGTCTCTTGTTTAGTGGCTCCTGAGCAACAGCTTAGCTCAGGTGTGCTGGGTGTCGTGTGCTCTGAGGAGAGGCCTACTTCAAGTCTAATTTCTCAACTGGTCATCCTGCAAGTGTTACTTGAAACTAGGAAATTCATGCCTCTGCGGAACAGTCTCCAGTACCTTGACAGGACCCTAGCAACCAGGATTTCTCAAGTCAGTATAATTCTGTTCGGTGAAAGCACTACAAGTCTCAGCAAAGCAACAGAGCTCCCAAGGGGTTACGCTGCACTCTCACATCAAAGGCTAGCAGTATGTGTAATAACATCTGAACCAGCTCAGTAAAGACAGTTATACGTAACCTGACATCGGTGATTTCATTTACTCCCCGTGTCTGGCCCAGGAGAAGCTGTCTCCAACCTCGGACGGTGTATAGGATAACGGTGCCCTGGCATCACAAAGTGATCAGCTAAATCCACTACACCCCGTGGACTCCACAACTCTTTTTGGTCGTCACAAGCAGGATAGTTGCTGATCGTACACTATGGTATACAAAAAAACTGTATGTGGACACCATTGCAGAAGGTACGCATGGTAGGGGATGAGAGAGTTTGAAGATAGGTAACAACCAGAGTAATAAATGGAATTTTTTTTCCCACTAAAGTGAGGGACTTCTACCTCAAGGGGGATTTACCTTTCTTTGGACAAACACTACAGGATAAGTGATATGGATGGACATATGTCTTTGACATTACAATGTGTTAGGACCCAAGCTTACTAGAGAATATCTGCCCTGAAAAGTTCTAGGCTGTGTCAATCGGTCAGCGCTAGGACCGCTCGGATCGCTCGGACTTGTGCGGTCTCCATTGATGTAATGCATTTTCAAGCAGATTCCATCGAAGTGAACAATTCCACCACAAAAGTATGTGCATGGTGCTTCACAGTGGGGGCTGCTGCAGGGGAATATCGACACTTTCAAAAAATCAGCTTTCTTCAGAAATCTTGACACCTTCTAAGTAGGCAGTGTGGCAGAGAAGAGGCAGCGTGTAGTTACGCTGCGAGAAAGATGGGGGGCAGCGTGACTACATTCTGCGGCTTCTCTGCCATCCTGCCTACTTAGGCGGCACCGGAACTACAGAATACAGCTAATTCTGTAGCTTCAGGGCTCGGATGCAAAATCTGTAACAGGGCCCCGTGACTAGTGTGCGCTATTTATTATACTGGTGTTTTATTATTGGGCAGAGGTGCCTTTGGGCCTCGATGAACCGGCTACCTCTGCATCTCCTAGAGTTACGCCCCTGCCTTCAGCTACAAGGTACTGCGGAGGCCTATGGCGATTAAGGCACCTGACAGGTTCCCTATAAGACCTATTGATGGATGGTGGGACAAAATTCTAAGACTATATTCACATGGCAGAATTTCCACACATCCGCACCAATCCCGCATTCACATTCATTTGGGTGTTTTCTGGCTTGTGCAGATTTTGTGCAGAATTGGTGCGGAATTCGTGCAAAATCCATGCAAAAATTCCTAGTCCTAGGAATCCTAGTCTATTGGGCTTTAATTTAATGCGGAATCCATACAGCTGGAGGGCCACAGTTTGGGGATAACTGCCTTAGATTGACCAGGCACCATGTACATATATGACCCTGCTGGCATGCTGGGAGTTGTAGTTTTGCAACGGCTGGAGGGCCACAGTTTGGGGATAACTGCCTTAGATTGACCAGGCACCATGTACATATATGACCCTGCTGGGAGTTGTAGTTTTCCAACGGCTGGAGGGCCACAGTTTGGATACCACTGCCTTAGATTGACCAGGCACCACGTACCCTCATGCCTCCTGATGAAGCCTCGAAGCCTACACCTTGCCACGTGGTGGATAGGGGCCCTGTTAGATCAGTGGTCTCCAAACTGTGGCCCTCCAGCTGTTGCAAAACTACAACTCCCAGCATGCCAGCAGGGTCATATATACGTACATGGTGCCTGGTCAATCTAAGGCAGTGGTCCCCAAACTGTGCCCCTCCAGCTGTTGCAAAACTACAATTGCCAGCATGCCAGCAGGGTCATATATGTACATGGTGCCTGGTCAATCTAAGGCAGTGGTCCCCAAACTGTGCCCCTCCAGCTGTTGCAAAACTACAACTCCCAGCATGCCCAGACAGCCGTTGGCTATCCGGGCATGCTGGGAGATAACGTTTTGCAACAGCTGGAGGTCCACAGTTTGGAGACCACTGATCTAACAGGGCCCCTACCCTGTTTTGCAACAGCTGGAGGGCCACAGTTTGGATACCACTGCCTTATATTGACCAGGCACCATGTACATATATGACCCTTTATGCCTTTCTACAGTTTAATATTCCAGCAGATACGCAGTTCCTTGAATAAAATCTGCCAGAATAACATTCCGTACGTGGACTTGTATAGCGAATACTGTTTACACCCAGCAAATAGTCTACATTGTGAATAAACCGAATGTCCCGGGGACCCACAGCTCCTTTATTAATTCATACAAGATGACCTTGGTGGCGCGCACTAAGTCACTTGACAAAGGTCAGTAAATAAATTACAATGAATAATAAAGATTACACGGCTGCCGGAGTCTCCGAGGTTTAATACAAAATAATCATCACTCCGAAAATCAATGTCATTTTGGGAAGAAAAAAAACAAAAAACATATCTTCATCTGAGAAATTCATTAAAGTGAAAAATAAGAGCGATTTTCTGGAAAGGTTACACCATGCTAAATATGTCTTATAGAGTCTGTCACATTCTGAAAGATTTATTCCCTTAATTTGTGTTAAGGTTATACATAATGCCACATAAGGAAATATAATTGCCAAACTTTTAGTAATGAAGTTGTATCTCTAGCGAAAAATAAAAACTTCACTGGAAACCTAGCCAAGGTATATAGGTGCATCATAGACTGTTCCCAGTCTATGTTTCCATAAGCCTGCCAGCTCACAATAGCCATTCCTCTGTTAGTACATTCCAAAAGACTGCAGAGGCTGCTGGAATCACTGGACATAAAGGGGTTGACTTTAGTAAATATGTGTCAGGCTGCATTCACACCACGTTTTTGCAATACAGTTCCCGTATCAGGTTTTTGATGAAAAATGGATTCCTCAAAACCTGACTAAACTGTATGAAAATGTGTGTACAAATTTCAACCCGTATACAGTTAAAAATTGTATACGGTTTGAAAAATGATGTCCGGTTGCATCAGTTTTTTTCCAAAATATCTTTAATCTTTTCTATTGTGAGGCCCTATGGTCTCGTCGGGCTGCTGGCACCTCTAGGCTCTGTCATTGTGACGCCATGTGGCTCCTTGTTATATTGGGTTTTGTGGTCATACAGTATTGGTTCAAATTAAACACTTCGAGCACCTGGGACATTAAACTTGTGAATCTAATCAAAAACTTTAATTTAAATTTTAAACAATTGATTTAATCTTTTCAAGACTGTGGCCCTATGGTCGTCGAATGTCATATATTACATGCGGAATTACCACAAGAATCTAATCAAACAGGTAGGAGCAAGAACAATGAACCATAACTGATTAAATGAAACATTTGAATTTTTACAGTAGCTGGAAGAGGTGGTAGCTCACCTGGCAGAGTACCACCAGCTTGATTTTAAGATACAAGTACGAGCTTTTTCATTGCAGCCACTAGCTTTATGTGCCCACTTATCTAGCGGCACAGAAGCTGAATGTTCTCCTGTCCAAGTTGCTGGGGCTGCAGACCCTTCCTTTTTTTAGTGGACACTCAGTCATTAGCAGGGGGGTGCGCTGAGAGGCAGGGTCTGGGACACGCTGTAGCTGGCCTCGCGGCAGACCGCCAGCTCGATTTTAATATACAAGTACAAGCTTTTTCACTGCAACTTGTACACTGCAGCAAATTTTAAAATTTTGGAGCTGGAAGAACCGAGGTGAGCAAATCAAATTGGACAAATCAAATTTAAATAAAATTCACTCCTCTCTAGTCGTCGTCATATATTACCTCTGGAATTACCACAAGAATCCAGTTAAACAGGTTGGAGCGATAACAATGAACCATAACTGGTTAAATGAAACATTTGCAGTTCCACACAGAGTAAGACAGCCGGGGGGGGGGGGGGGGGGGGTGCTGAGAGGCAGGGGCTGGAACAGGTGGTAGCTCGGCTCGCGGCAGACCGCCAGCTCGATGCTCACCAGAATGGGTACTCAAAAAATTTAAATTAATTCAAATTAAATAAAATCAAAATTACATAAAAATATCTCTTAAATCTCTTCAATTTTTATGCCACATGGTCTCCCTGCTGCCACATCCAGACGCTCTGCCGCAGTAATTCTAATTGCGATGCCTGTAATCTGCACGCCATACTTAATAACAGTATTATTTCACTAACACAGCACATTCCCTATGCGTGTTACGACAAGGCAAAGTGTTCTACACCCCTATTGAGGCTCTCTGTAGCCCAGAAATAATTTTTAATAGCTATTCGGTGCAAATTCGGACCGATACAAATTTTGGGGGGAAAATCGACGAATCGGCGGAATTGAATTTTTGAAAATTCTATCTAATGCATTAAATGGGCACTCTCATTAAAACTAATTTTTGCTATTGTAATCCTTATGGTAAATAAAAAATCTTTCTAATGTACTTAGTTTGAATTAAGTTTTCTGTGTTTCATTTGTGTTTAAAAAAAAGCTGCCACTAGGTGTCTCCCTACTTGTCCAGAGCACATCCCCCCCCCCCCCCCCCCCATCTCTTGCACAGACTTTAAACTCCTGTTGGCCTGGCAGAAGTCCAAAATCAGGAAATGCAGATTTTATTGCAGGATTTCTACATAAAATAACTGATCATTAGCTGATTATGGTGGGTCTGACTGCTGGGGCCCCTCGTGATTACTGGGACAGGACCCAAAGCTCAGTGAGTGCTTTCATTCCTATGGGAGGGCCGATGAAGCCGAGAGCTGTACTCGAGTCTTTTCGGCACTCTCATAGGAATGAATGGAGCGCATGCAGGCTGGGTCCCAGCGGTGGGACCCCCGTGATCAGCTATTTATCCCCTATCTTGTGGATAGGGGATAAGTTATTTTTCGCCGGAGATCTCCTTTAAAGGGGTATTCCAGGAATTTTTTTTTATTTGACTATGCTACAGGGGCTGTAAAGTTAGTGTAGTTCATAATATAGTGTCTGTACCTGTGTGTGATGGTTTTCTCACAATTCTCCTGTGATTTTCACCCCAATATTTATTTTTAACAGCATACAAAATGATTGTTGTCTCAGATTTTTCCCAGGTTGCAATGCAGCCAAGACCTGACATCACTAGTCAGCTGATGACAGGGAGCCTGTCTGCTTCAATGGGTGGAGCAACCGCTTGGTGGGAGAGAGATCAATCTGCAACTAATGCAACAGCTGTAGGCACCCTGATTGAAAACCACAGGTCTTTTGAATAGATGCAGCTCATTTAATGGGTGGGGTGGTTGATGTGTGGGAGGGAGGAAATGGAATTATGGGATTTGTAGACAAAGAAGAAAACTCAAATAGGAAATACCAGTTCACAAAAAGCTAGCCACAGTGTTATGGTAATCTCACAACATAGCCATTTAGCCACAAGACAAGCACTGATCCTTCCTAAGCATGTCCATTACTGCCTGCCAGGTACGTACTAAAATCACCTTATGGTGGATAACCCCTTTAAGTACATATATGTGTCTCCTTTTTCTCTTAGGCTGCATTCACATTCACAGCTTATGCATCCGTCAAATGTATTGTCAATCCAAATGGCTTAAAATCGAATACAACCACATGCTAAGAAATAAAATCAGATGGGTCTAAAAATTGCATCTGTTAGATGTATGGTAGTAGACGTTTTAACGTGTTTATGTCTGTTTTATTATAAAACTTGTACCTGTTAAGTTTCTCAATCTATGTAGACTGTTTCAAAGCTATCGTGCATGTGTAAAAAAATGATGTATGTTAGAACGGATCGAAATGTACAGTAAGACGATTTAATATGGTTTACATAGACAGTAAAGTAAAAAAAAATGGAAACGATTTAAAACCCTTTTTGAAATGAACGAAAAAATCGTGGTCAGTACAAAAATCTGACAAAAATCGTTCAAAAGAATAACTGGACCAAAACAGGTGTGTGTAATGGTTACGATATGCCAATAGAGATCAATGAATAGTCGATTCCATATGATTCTATTCAATTTTCAAGTATAAAATCGTATACATTTTCCATATATTAGAGCCATAGAGAGAAAGCTGGCGGTCAGCATCGGGATCGTGGGGGAGTCTGTAACTCATGAATACAGAGAACTCTTGGCTCCCAGGCCTGGCATTGTGCTGTAATGACTTCTCCAAAACTATTCCATATTCACACTGAAGAGACAGACTGCTGAAATCAGCTTATGCTGCCCCCGGAGATGGGTTGGGGGGGGGGGGATGGGCTCACCAACCTGAACACAACTCTGGATGCAAACAACGATCTAACTTATAGGTTTGAAAATTACATTGACAGCTATAATTCTGCTCTGCATATAGGAACGGTATGTTGAACATAGGAGATCAGATTCCCAATGGCTGCTCTCTGGAGGTGACAACCGATTGCAAGTGCCATTTACGTCCACAATGCCGATCACAACAGGTGCGTTCGAATGTGGTCAGATGGCCTGGGTGGGGAAAGGGCCCATCACTCGCCGCTGCTGTTGGGGATTCAGGACACTTGTCCCAGATTCCCCGGCAGGTGAGCGCTGCTTACAATTGAAAGCCTCCTGTCTGTGTGAGCCGCATCTGCGGCCTACATTGTGAGAAGACTTGACCCCACCCCCACACAGTGCAGGCAGCGATGACGTCGTTCTGCATATATCGTTATCATGGGGCGCAGTAAGTGGCCATATCAGGGGCCGGTTTTTCTATCTACTATGACCAACCCTATGTTTAGTTTCCTTAATCTTGGTCCATACTTGTGTGTTTTGTTCTGGGGTGATGATTTTGGATGGACACTGAGCCCAACTATATGTTATTTTATAGTCCGGGTCATCTTTATCCTGTATTGTGTGGTGTGGGGGCATATCCATTGGGTCACCCCCTACTGGTCGTTGCATATGTAATCATTTGGTGTTTGGGTTCATATATCTATATAACCCAGGAAGATCAAGGAGTAGTGAAGTTTATAGGTCATAACTGTGTTATCTTTTTTATGGGGTAATTGGCCTATCATAAAAAGTTATGTTTTAGTGTTGGTGCTTCTGTGATATAAGTAGAAACATAATACGCAATAGAAATTTGCACTGCCAAAAACCCGCAGTGGAATATGCATGTGTGAACCTTATGTTGTAAAAGCACCTAAAATATATAAAAGCTACATACATAGGAAATAGTGAACAGAAAGTGAGATGGCTGATGGGTATATTTAACAATATAAATCTATAAAAGGAAACAAAGTGCAGCTGCAAAAAGTTTTTGAGCCAAAATGAAGAGTAGATCCAGCAACAAGGAGAAGTATACGTTCTTCCTTTTTATTTCCTATTCCTTTTGAATACACTTCTGGCAAAAAAATATAAAGAAATATACCTATGTGGAAACCTAGCCTAAACAATGGAAATTACATAATAAAATTGCCTATGCAGATCAGAACTCGTATTTCGCAAATACTTCCTCCAGGGGTCTTCTCTTCTTCAGGCATATAAAGTATATAAACAGCATGATATATATCCTTAACATAGAGACAGAAGATGGCACGCTCCCAGATAAGATGCAAATCCAGAAATCAGCAGCAGTCCGTTCCTTCAGATGAATCAGTGCGTGGCTCTATTCATCTTATGTTACAAGAAGCTACGTTTCGGCTGTCACACACAGACATTATCAAGACTTATCAAGGCTGTGTGAGACAGACGAAACGTAGCTGCTTGTAACACAAGATGAATAAAGTCATGCACTGATTCATCTGAAGGAACGGAGTGCTGCTGATTTGTACAGTGGAGTTGCCGACATACATGCAAGTTGTCAGCGATCACAGAAAATCGCATGTCAATTAAGACATGCGATTTTCTGCTATGCCGGGCTGATCGGGTCTCTGATTACCCATTCGCCCGTAAAATAAGGATGATCATCCTGAGGGATAGGAGTGAGATTGCAGTGCTGCGATCTCCTCCTATCCCCTGCCATTAGTCGGAAATTAATTCTGACTAATGGCAGCACACGACAGGGGGTTGCCATGGATGTCGGGCAGAACGGGGGGAGAAGATGGCGGCGGTTATCTGAACAGAAGATGCCGTGGGGACCGCCGATTGTCGGTGGAGACTGCGGAGATCAGCGGCGCAGGTAGGGAATCGACGGTGGGGGAGGAAGGGGGCAGTGAAGCGATCTTTACTGTTGCGCTTCTAGTGGTTGCCAAACTGCAACTCCCAGCATGCCTAGACTGCTCAGGCATGCTGGGAGCTGTAGTTCTGTAACATCTGTTCCTCCAGATTTAGCAATTTTCATGAAAATTTTGAAAATTGCTGCGATATTTTGAAGCCCTCTAATTTTTTCAAAAAGGAAAAACATGTCTATTTTATGATGCCAACATAAAGTAGACATATTGTATTTGTGAATCAATATAACATTTATTTTGAATATCCATTTTCCTTACAAGCAGAGAGTTTCAAAGTTGGAAAAATGCTAAATTTTCTAAATTTTCATGAAACTTTGGGATTTTTCACCAAGAAAGGATGCAAGTTACCACAAAAATTTGCCACCAAAATAAAGTAGAATATGTCACGAAAAAACATTCTCAGAATCAGAATAATCGGTAAAAGCGTCTTAGAGTTATTAATGCTTAAAGTGACGGTGGTCATAATTACAAAAAAAGGCTGCGTCCTTAAGGTGAAAATGAGCTGCGTCCTTAAGGGGTTGAATAAACAAATCTTCTGGCATCTTCTGTCTATATGTTATGAATTTTTGGATGACCCTATCTTTGGATTGAGCACCCCAGAACTATATGCATATCACAGACTGTCTAGTAACCTGCTGCAGATGACTCGTGATTAGAGTCATGCTATGGTACATTTGATGCAGTGCTGACTGCTTATTCTTTATATAGCATGATATATATATATATATATATATATATATATAGATATATATATATATATATATATATATACTACACTCCCCAAATGGTCATACAAGGCAGGAAGTGACCTCATGCAACATAACAATATATAACATAACTTTTTTTAATTTATTTTTTATAATATCAATATAATAATATAAAATAGAGTGGTGTTTTGGGTGATCAGACTCAATATTTAACTACTTAAATTTTTATTTATATATATATTTTTTTTAAATGTCAGTTTTTATCCTTAAAATATTTTTGAAAATGTAAACTCAAATGGATTTGATGAAAAAATAAAATAAAACAGCAAAATAGAACAGACCCCAATGAAAAGACATAAAAACAACAAAGGTGTATTGATTGCCTAGAACCTGTAGCCGTACAGTGAGGTGGATACATTCAGGATTATAATTAAGCTTAAATTGCAATATTCCCCTCATCCCTGCGCTGCAGGAAATATGCTTCCATCCTATCATTATTCATTTTCATTGATTTGGATTGTTTTTCCTACCAGATGTGACTCCAGCTGGCTGAACTACGGCGCATGACAGTCAGCGTAAACCGCCGCTGCTCTCTTGACATTTCAGTCTATGACAAATGGTAAAGATGGCAGCCGCTCAAATTTAAAATGTTTCCAAAAAATATGTGAAAGATTCCCGGGTGCCAGAGACTGCTCTACCCAGTGCCAAGAGCTGGACTGACTCTGGATGTTCAAAGCATCTAACACGGATATTGATAGGGAATTATTTATATTCTCTTTACAAATACTTAATATGGTGTCATATCAGATGTGATATATTCATAAACTCATGGCCGCCTCCAGTTATGGATCCATAAAGTTTAGTATTACCGTAATCCCTAAATTAAATACTGTACATAAAAAGTGGAACAACTCTGGAAATAACATTGCTTTATTTGTTACTAAGGCACAGTCCGCACTATACTCGAAAGTTGCATTAATATTTCTGCAGACTTCAGAGCTGAAATCTATCAGTCTTCTTTGTGAGTGTGATGTCTGCCCAAGTTTTAATCATTTGCTTTCAGGGAAACTGCAGAGACTAAAGATTGCCAGGTGCATTAGGTAAAGGGGTATTCCAACCTTAAAAAATAAAATAATAATATTCTTTTAAAGTGGGTGAAAATAAAATCAACATACTAACCTGTCCCTGTTCCCTTGCTGGTTCCCACAGCTCCCATTTGCCTCAGTCCAGTCCCCCAATCTTTGCTCTTCTTCCTACTTCTAAGCTGCCAGTCCAGGACCTGCCCGAGACAATGCCAGTGATTGGCTGAGCCAGCAGATTCTTCTACAAGCAGGAAGAAGAGAGAAAATCAGTGGACCAGACAGAGACCAACAGGAGCTGCAGGGGGCTGGGGCTAGGGCGAGGTAAGTATGTTTTTTTTTTTTTTTTACCTTATGGTAACCCCTTTATTGGATTACCCCTTTAATCGCCCTACAAACCTACCAATTGTGGCAGGACCTCCGCCCATCTAATGTATATAGTGGTCTCCTGATTTTGGAAAGATAAAGGTATACAGATATGGCAGTTAGGCTTCAAATGCCCAATCCTTTTGTACTTGGTATAATACGTTTCTAAAGAGGAGTCTGGCAGTGGCTTACTCCACCTCTTTCCATTGGAAACACATACACATGGCTGAGCGGGAATGTGTATGGGGAATTGGAAGAGATGGTGGTCTTATGTGTATGGCCATCTTTACCCTTCCAGTACGTTATAGGAACTCAATATGAGACTAACTGCAGTCATAGCAATCATTACTTGGACCAGAGACTGGGGGGCCCATTGAGGTGCGGAAATGCTGTTCCTTTGTGTGTCTTTCTTCTGTCTATCATTATTTTGTGAGTTCTCCTGTGCACCGATGTGTGATGCTTCTATTTCTCTTTTGTTTTTTGCCGAGTAAATAAAGCTGTGCATCACATTACTACAGTTCTGTTGACTGTTATAAAGGTGAGTGCCCCTTCCTGACCTTCTTATGTGACCCTGTGAATTGCACTTACACTCCAGGAGGCATATCTAAGCTGTTAATCTTAGGCCTGATCACGTTTACGACTGTTTAAATGCAGCTCTGAAGTTTATAGGAGACTGGAAATTAGATTCAATGCAATTTAAGTCAAGCATTGTATTTATCTAGTGTCTTATATATATATATATATATATATATATATATATATATATATATATATATATATATGTATGTATGTATTAAGCTAGCAGCAAGTAAAATGGTGAATGGGAGGTTTGTATCACAGGCTTCTTGCTTCAGTGACATAGGACTGGAGTTTGGGTCCGGGTTTTGGGAGTGACTGAAGGTTCCAGAGATAAAGTCACTCCTATACTCCACTTCTGGTCCTAAACCTGATGTCACAGGTGAGTGAGCACTGCCAGAGAGCAGCAGAGAGGAGTTGCTCTAAAGCAGATCAGCTTGTCTGTGGTATGTTGGATACTGATACACTGCACCAAAAAAGCCTGAACCTGATGTGAAGGACATTTATGTTTCAGTTATATTCTATGCTTCAAGGGGAAATTACTGTATTGTTGTATGTAAATTATTACAATAAACCCAGAACTACTAAATGGTGACATCTGTCTGTTTGGGTCTGTTTGCTTGCTGGCAAAAATGTTTCAACATTACACACACACATATATACTGTATTATATTTATTCATATATTTACTTATATTTAGTTAATGGTTAGTTAATGGTAAGTGAATACCGTATTTTTCATCCTATAGGACGCACCGGCGTATAAGACGCACCCAATTTATAGGTGCAAAATCTAAAAAAATAAAGATTTTGAACCTATTTGTGGTCTTCAACCTGCGGACCTCCAGATGTTGCAAAACTACAACTCCCAGCATGCCCGGACAGCCGTTGGCTGTCCGGGCATGCTGGGAGTTGTAGTTTTGCAACATCTGGAGGTCCGCAGATTGAAGACCACTGCATAGAAGGTAATACTCACGTGTCCCCGCCGCTCCGGACCCGTCACCGCTGCCCTGGATGTCGCTCCATCGCTGTCGCCGTGTCCTCGTCGCTCCGGAACGTCTCTGCTGCCGGATGGGTATCCTCGCTCTCCGTCGCCGCCATCACGTTGTTACGCACGCCGACACACGTACGCGACGACGAGGAAGGAGAGCGCCGGCCATACAGGGGATCCCTGAACGGAGCAGACACCGAGGAGGCAGGTAAGGTCCCTCCCGGTGTCCTGTAAGCACTAACCCGGCTATTCAGTCGGGCTGTTCGGGACCGTGGCGGTGAAATCGCGGCGGTCCCGAACAGCCCGACTGAACAGCCGGGTTAGTGTCACTTTCCCTTCAGACCCGGCGGTCAGCTTTGATCGCCGAGTCTGAAGGGTTAATACAGGGCATCACCGCGATCGGTGATGTCCTGTATTAGCCGCGGGTTCCGGCCGTTGATGGCCGCAGGGAGCGCCGCCATAGGGGTGTATTCGCCGTATAAGACGCACCGACTTTCCCCCCCCCCCCCTGTTTTGGGGAAGAAAAAGTGCGTCTTATGCGGCGAAAAATACGGTAAGTTCATGCAAAAATAGAAATATTTATTTAGTGCTCAACCAACACCTATAATCTTTATCAGCTAGTTGAAATGGTCCCTTGCTTCTAAATGAAAACAAATTTTGTTTTAAAAATAAAATTTGTTTTTCACAATTTCATAGGCATGTACAATTCATTTGTTACGAATTCGGATTCATTCGGATCAATCCGAATGTACGAAATATGAACAATTCAGACGAAAACGAATTACGTCCGAAACGAATTGCACATGTCTATTTTAAAGTATAGGCCGGCAATATGGCTGAAGTCAGCTTGTCCAGGGGCTTTACTGCTAGCTATTGAAGCAGGCATACACCTTGGGGCAGATCTACTAATAAGACAGTGTAAACTAGTTAGTCTTAGGGTATGTTCACACATCGTAAAATTTACCGATGTATTTTGTTTTATATTTGCATTTTTGTCCAAGTGAGTGGTCAGTGAATAACATTTTTTTTTTGCCCATTAAAGGGGTACTCCGCCCCTGGCATCTTATCCCCTATCCAAAGGATAGGGGATAAGATGTTAAATCGCCGCGGTCCTGCTGCTGGGGACCCCGGGGATCGCTGCTGCGGCACCCTGCTGTCATTACTGCACAGAGCGAGTTCGCTCTGTGGGTAATGACGGGCGATACAGGGGCCGGAGCAGCGTGACGTCATGGCTCCGCCCCTCATGACATCACGGCCCGTCCCCTTAATGCATGTCTATGGCAGGGGGCGTGACGACCGCCACACCCCCTTCCCACAGACTTGTATTGACGGGGGCGGGCCGTGATGTCACGAGGGGTGGAGCCGTGACGTAACGATGCTCCGGCCCCTGTATTGCCCATCATTACGTGCAGAGCGATCTCGCTCTGCGCAGTAATGATAGCGGGGTGCTGCAGCAGAGATACCCGGGGTCCCCAGCAGCGGGACCCCGGCGATCTGACATCTTATCCTTTGGGTAGGGGATAAGATGTCTAGGGGCGGAATACCCCTTTAAAGCCGAAAATGCATGCATAAAATCAAATACGTCTTTAAATTTTACAATGTGTAAATATTCTCTAAGACTGAACTGGCTATATCAGAGGGCATGTATTTTAAACTTTGCCCTTTCACATAAAGGCCCACTTTTTTTTTTCTTTAAGAAAAGCCACACCTCTTGTTGGAGAGGCACAAAAAGAGCGTTTAAAGGGGTACACTGCTGCTCAGCGTTTGGAACAAACTGTTCCGAACACTGGAGCCGGCGCCGGGAGCTCGTGACCTCCCATAGACTTGCATTGCGGGGGCGTGGCATGACATCATGAGGGGGTGGGGCTATGACGTCATGAGCTCCCGGCGCTGGCTCCAGCATTCGGAACAGTTTGTTCCAAATGCTGAGCAGTGGAGTACCCCTTTAAAAGCTGCAAATTCTGGTGCCTTCTCAGTGGTACAAATCTGCCCCATTGTGTTGTACTCTAGCTTTCTTTCTCGGGTATTGGAACTCAAATTTTTTGCTCTTTCATTGCAGTAACAAATGGTTTAAATGCATAAGCTGTGTAAACAGTATAACTTATAAACCCCTCCCAGTCCAAACTCGCTATAATGTTCACAGAAGGAATTAGATAATAAAACTGCCCAAACAGACCAGAATACGCTACCCCCGACACGTGTTCCGCAAACACTTCCTCAAGGGGAGTGTCTTCTCTTCTTTAGTATATATACTAATAGAGACACTCCCCAAATGGTCATACAAGGCAGAAATGAATCTTTGGACAGTGTCTTACATTGCAAGTAAAATTGTACAATTGCATTGAAAAAAATATCATCAATAAACATATACTTTCGTAAAAAAAAATCTTTTTGAGGGTGCGTTCACACGCTCTTTGTTTTTGCGGGTTTTCCGCAGCGTATTTGAAAGGGGCGGGCTCTTCTCGGCTGTCCATAGCGGATTTTCCGCAGCGTAAATTCCGCCGCGGACAATCTGATATGGACAGCCGAGAAGAGCCCGCCCCTTTCAAATACGCTGCGGAAAACCCGCAAAAACAAAGAGCGTGTGATCGCACCCTCAAGATTGCTACTTCTGAGCTGAAACCAATAGAGCTCTGTTATATTCTGACTTTTACAAGTAACCTTACAAGGGTCTTCCACTTTTGGGTTCTTCCATAATAGAATTACTTTTTTCTACTCCTTATTTCAGTCTTTGCCCTGCCATTTATCGCCTACTCCAGCTGGGTAGCCCAGACTATTTTACTTTAGCGGCTGCTCTCATTTGTCTATGTGTAACTCTGACCTACTGTTGACTTCCTAGTTTTTTACTCATGAGACATTTTTAGCTTAAATAGAATGGATCTACTTAAACCATACATGTGCCATGAGATTTCCATTAATCTCCGCCTGAGTGATCCCAGCACCCTATTCCATTAAAAAACACTTTAAGGTCATGTTTACTACCATGAGGAATGATGGGATTGTGACTGAATAATGTTTAATGCCCTAGAAAGAAGCCACATCCTTATAGTGGAGGTGTTTTATAGAGTGAATAGTTTGTAGATAGTAAATGTAATGACTCAGGTACATAGGCTGCTGATACATTGTACCGTTGGTGGTAGTTTTTAATCATTTATACAATATATTGCTTCCAGCATAAGAACTACTTTTGATAGACCTTTTTAGGACCCTTATTGATCAATCATTGTGCGGGGTGAGCACACCTTGCTCTAGTGGACCCAAATCTTTTGTGTATTAGAACAGCTCGTTGGTTACATGATAAACTGTAATGCTTCCTTTTTCCTGTGGTGGCGATGCAGGAGAATTGAAAATTAGGGATGAGCGAATCAAATCTGACAAATCAGAATTTGTTTCGAATTTCAGGAAAAATTAGATTTGCACCAATGCAAATATCACCGCGATTTGATGGTGCGAATCGCTTCATTAACCTGTTAAGGACCCAGGGTGTATCTGTACGCCCTGAGTCTGCTCCCGTTCTATAACGCGGGGCCACGCAGTCGGGCCCGGCCTCTAACAATAGGCGGGACCCGCGGCTAATAGCGTGCGACACTGATCGCGGTGCCGTGCGTTATTAACCCTTTAGACGCGGCGTTCAAAGTTGAACGCCGCGTCTAAAGTGAAAGTAAAACAATGCCGGTTAGCTCAGGGGGCTGTTCGGAATGGTCGCGGTGAAATAGCGGCATCCCAAACAGCTTACAGGACCGATGGAGGATCCCTACCTGCCTCCTCGCTGTCCGATCTCTGAATCACTGCTCAGTGCCTGAGATCCAGGCATGAGCGGTCAAGCAGCAGAATCATTAATCAATGGTTTCCTATGAGAAACCATTGAACAATGTAAAAGATCAGTCTGTGCATTGTTATAGCCCCCTATGGGAGCTATAAACACTGCAAAAAAAAAAAGTGGAAAAAAAGGGATTAAAGATCATTTAACCCCTCCCCTAATAAAAGATTGAATCACCCCCCTTTTCCCATTTGGAATCACCGCGTGCGGAAATGTCCAAATTATAAAAATATATCATTAATTAAACCACACGGTAATTGGTGTATGCGCAAAAAAATTCCGAAGTCCAAAACAGTGAATTTTTGGTCACTTTTTATATCATGAAAAAATAACTCCAATCAATACAAAAAATGGTACCGCTAAAAACTTCAGATCACGGCAAGAAAAAAATGCACCCTCATACCACCCCGCACGCGGAAAAATAAAGTTATAGGGGTCAGAAGATGACAATTTTAAACGTATACATTTTCCTGCGTGTAGTTATGATTTTTTCCAGAAGTACGACAAAATAAAACCTATATAAGTAGGGGATCATTTTAATTGTATGGACCTACAGAATAAAGAGAAGGTGTTATTTTTACCGAAAAATGTACTGTGTAGAAACCGAAGCCCCCAAAAGTTACAAAATGGCGTTTTTTTTTTGTTTGTTTGTTTTTCGTCTCACAATGATTTTTTTTTCCTGTTTCGCTGTAATTTTTTGGGTAAAATTACTGACATCATTACAAAGTAGAATTGGTGGCGCAAAAAATAAGCCATCATATGGATTTTTAGGTGCAAAATTGAAAGAGTTATGATTTTTTAAAGGTAAGGAGGGAAAAACAAAAATGCAAAAATGGAAAAACCCTGGGTCCTTAAGGGGTTAAACTCCATTTAGTGCGGTCCAGGCTCCAGGGCATCTAAAATGGTGGAACCACATGTGAGGACATGAGGCAAGGAATCCTGGGAAAGCAGCATGAATCACATGCAGCATGCAGCCTGTCAGCAGCCAGCCACCCCTATGTCACAGCCTAATATAATCGGCAGCCATCTTGTGGCCACTCACATCAATGTTCTATTGCAGAGAGAGGGACATAGAGCAGTGTGTGTTGCACAGAAAAGCTTTTTTACAGCAGCGATTCACCTCCCACTTACATCAGTGTTCTATTGCGCAAAGAGGGACAGAGAGCAGTGTTTTGCAAAGAAAAGCTTTTTTACAGCAGCGATTCACCTCAAGCCCAAATCCAGCCTATAAGCACTGATAGGGAAGGGAGTGAGATTGAGAGAGTGCAATTTTGGGTGTAGTACACAGCATTGCAGCACTGGTGTGTACAACAACTGAAAAGCTAATAGTAGCCAGCCAGTTAGGGTGAGTAGAGCACTAAAAGCATATTGTCCTCTATTAAGTGCAACTTGTGCATACATCTAAGTGGGGTACCATTTTGTTCCTGTTAAAGTCTCAATAGCCTAGTTACTGTGAAAGGCCAGGCAAAAGTACACACCTGCTGGTGTTGTAGACAAATACTCTTTTAAAGGGGTTGTGCGCTGCCCTACAGTTTGGAGCTCTGCTCACAGCGTCCAAAAGTTCATTACTCCGAACGCTGTGTGCGGGCTTCCGTGTTCGCAGCCGCCGGGCGTTACGTCACGCCCGGGCCCCTTGGTGACATCTCGCTCGGCCCCCTCGGGACGTCTCGTCCGCCCCCTTAACGAAAGTCTATGGGAAGGGGGCGCAACCGCTGTCATGCCCCCTTCCCATAGACTTTTGGTAGAGGGGTGGGCGTGACGTCACGAGGGGGCGGGCGAGACGTCATGCCTGGCGGCTGCGAACATGGAAGCCCGCACACAGCGTTCGGAGTAATGAACTTCCGGACGCTGTGAGCGGAGCTCTGAACTGCAGGGCAGCGCACAACCCCTTTAAGCGAACTGGAGGGCATTGTACTCCCCTCATAAGTGCATACCACATTCGTACATCTAAGTGGTGTACCATTTTTTTCCTGTTAAAGTCTTAAGGGCCTAGATACTGTGAAAAGCCACACCTGCTGATGTTGTAGACAAATACTGTTTTAAGCTTAATGGAGCGTATTGTACTCCCCTCATATACGCATTAAGTATGTCAGGCAGAGAATTGCCAGGATGTGTACAGAGGAGTGGAAGAGGTCTAAATTCATTAGGCAGAAGTCGCAGCAGAGTAGGGGAGAGTGGCAGCAGGAGTCGCAGTGAGACGTCTGAGCTCCCGGTATCAGCTAGCGGTCATGTCTCGACCAGCAACCCATCTGCCGCCATCCATTGGTTAACACGGTCATCCACTTCATCACAAGTGACATCTGACTCCCCCAGTCAACAGTGGGTGGGTTCCTCAGACACAACCTTCTGTTGGCATGGCCCGTTGCCTCTGTCCTATGCTGTTTCCTCCCCCACCGAAATATCTTATGTTGTGGGTTCAGCTCCACTATTAAGGGAGGACGATCTACTAGAGGACAGTCAGCAGCTACGAAGTGGAGACATCCGCCGCTTCCTCCGCTAGGTGGGCAAGTAGTGACAAGGAGAGTGCCGTGGAAGGTGGTGTTGAGATCGTTCAGGCTCCTGAAGCAGACACTGTTGAGGAACCTGAGGAGGACATCAGTGTCGTGCAGACACAACTTGATGATGATGAAATCGATCGCACTTGGGAGCTGTGTGCAGAAGGGGCTTCATCATCATCATCAGGAGAAGAGGGTTACATGTTGCCCGTGAGGCAGCAGCTGAGCCAGCAAGGTGGTAGCATGGTTGGCAGTCAGCATGGTGGCAGAAGTGGAAAGTCTGAAGTCAAACGTGCCCAGGGTAGACCACCTGCTTTGTGGCAGCCTACCTTCCTGGGAGGTAGTGGAACAGGGGTTCCTGGAGTCGGTGGCAGTAACAGTCAATCAGTGCAGACTGTTGGTGGGAAAATCAGCTACTCGGCGGTGTGGCAGTTTTTTATCAAGCATCCGAAGGTGGTTAACATGGCCGCATGCAAGATGTGTCGGCAGAAGGTGAAGCGTAGCCAGGGTCTCAATGTTGGCACCACGGCCCTGCGTCAATAAATGCAGCGTCACCATAAAGCAGCCTGGGAGAACCGTGGCTCCGATGTGGTAGTCCAGCCTGCTGCATCACCCAGTGGCACGCTGCTCCCTGTTTCAGCCAGCCAAGGCTCCACCACCTCAGCCGAAGGGAGCTGTGTCATACCCATCGTCTGTCGCTCAAGATTCTCCTGCTCCTCCTACTTCAAATCAGTCACATTGGAATTCCACCCTCCATATGTTGGACCGAACAGAGAAAAGCCATCACGATTTCTTGATGATCCAAGCGGATAGGGGGATTCCCCTGTGTAACTTCAATGTCAACCAGTGGCAGCTCATACGTGACACCTGTCGTTTGCTCAGGCCCTTTAAGAAAGCTACCTTATTAGTCAGTTGCCAGGATTACAGGAAGAACAATGTAATTTGACTGCTTAATTCACTACATGTGTTGGAAATTATGGCTGGTTAGGGCACTGGAGACGTGGCAACTACATCTCACGGCCACATGAGCCCTGTGGGGGCTGAACAGGAGGGGCACAGTGGAGCATAGTTTAGAATTTGTGTGATGGGCAGTTTTTCTAGTCATTTGATAGGAGAGGAGGAGCAGGAGCAGCCAGAGGAGCTAGAGGGTTATGAGGAAGGCGAGACAGAGGACCCAGACACACCATTGCAGTATGCAGAGGAGATGGAGGCAGGGAGTCCCTCCGAGTTACTTGCACAAATGGCACGATGCTTGCTCACTTGCTTGCGTAGTCACCGGTGAATTGTCACCATTGGCAGCTGGATGACTTCTGGGTCTCCACCTTATTGGACCATCACTACTGGCACAAAATGGGGGACTTTTTAACACCCACTGAGAGGAGAGGACATACTGACCTACTACAGAGACATCCTACGTAGTCAGTTGGCCAATGCCTATCTGCGCCATCATCCATCCTCTCGCAGGTCTGACTTGGGGGGGCCCTCTGCGCTCACCTTCCACTACCATAGCTGCTGGGGAGGGGTGGGTGGCCCCATATGTTCTCCTCCTGCTGATGCCACCTCCAGGCTGTCTCATACTGTCACCATATGTTCTCCTCCTGCTGATGTCACCTCCAGGCTGTCTCATTCTGCAACTATATGGTCTCCTTATGCTTCCGCCAACTCCAAGCTGTGTCTTTTAGCCACCATATGGTCTCCTTTTGCTGCTGCCAACTCTAGGCTGGGCCATTCAGCCACTATATGGTCTCCTCGTCATTCCCCCACCTCTAGGCTGTGCCATTCAGCCACTATATGTCCCCTTTGCAAAGCTGAGACCTGCCAGTGTCATGGGTTGTTCTCAATCATCATCTGAGAAGGTGATGTCCATCTTAAAGGTTTTAAATGCAGAGACTCATCTGACCTTGCCCCAACAATCAGCACCATGGGTTCTTCTAAGCAGTTGTCTAAAAATCTGAAACTGAAAATAGTTGACACTCACAAAGCTGGAGAAGGCTATAAGAAGATAGCAAAACGTTTTCAGATGTCAATATCGTCTGTTCGTAATGTAATTAAGAAATGGCAGTCATCAGGAACAGTGGAAGTTAAAGCAAGATCTGGAAGACCAAGAAAAATATCAGACAGAACAGCTCACAGGATTGTGAGAAAAACAATTCAAAACCCATGTTTGACTGCACAATCCCTCCAGAAAGATCTGGCATACACTGGAGTTGTGGTACACTATTTCACTATAAAGAGATACTTGTACAAAAATGGTCTCCATGGAAGAGTCATCAGAAGAAAACCTCTACTACGCCCTCACCACAAAAATCAGCATTTGAACTTTGCAAATGAACATATAGACAAGCCTGATGCATTTTGGAAACAAGTTCTGTGGACCGATGAGGTTAAAATTGAACTGTTTGGCCGGAATGAGCAAAGGTACGTTTGGAGAAGAAGGGGAACAGAATTTAATGAAAAGAACCTCTGGCCAACTGTTCAGCATGGGGTGGATCAATCGTACTTTGGAGTTGTATTGCAGCCAGTGGCACAGGGAACATCTCACGAGTAGAAGGAAAAATAGATTAAATAAAATTTCAGCAAATTTTGGATGCTAACTTGATGCCATCTGTGAAAAAGCTGAAGTTAAAGAGAGGATGACTTCTACAAATGGATAATGATCCTGAACACACCTCGAAATCCACGGGGGATTACAACAAAAGGCGTAAATTGAAGGTTTTTCCATGGCCTTCACAATCTCCTGACCTCAACATAATTGAAAATTTATGGATAGACCTTAAAAGAGCAGTGGGTGACAGACAGCCCAGAAATCTCAAAGAACTGGAAGACTTTTGTAAGGAAGAATGGGCAAAGATTCCTCAAACAAGAATTGAAAGACTCTTGGCTGGCTACAAAAAGCTTTTACAAGCTGTGATACTTGCCAAAGGGGGCAGTACAAGATATTAACTCTGCAGGGTGTCCAAACTTTTGCAGACGCCATTTTTTTTTTCTGTTATTTTGAAAGTGTAAATGATGGAAATAAAATCTAATTTTTGTTGACATATTATAAGAATGTCTAATATTTAATTTGATACCTTTTGGAGATTTTTCCATCTTTCCTTGGCTTCTTTATGCACATTAATACAAATTTTTACCTGGGGTGCCCAAACTTTTGATCACCACTGTATGGCATAAGACAGAATTACCCTAACAGCAGGTAGTAGACAGCAATTTGCAAGGAAGTGAGACACCTAGTGGTCGGCTCTGCCACTTTTTTTTGTAGAGTCATGTCAAAAATTTTGATCTGTCATGTGTTCAGATCTTGACCAATAGCTAGAATGAGCCAGGTGAAGAGAGACAAACTTGTAATGTAAGTCTATGGGATTGTCTCGGTCAGCCATGCTTTTCTCCCGGTTAGTCGTAACAATTGGTCTTAACACTTAGATCCCGACGGATAAAAACATTTAACATGTCTCTAGGACATGACAAAAGTTTTCATATAGGCTAGTGGTCACCAATCTATTCTTCAAGGCACACCAACAATTTCAGGTTTTTCATTGACTTTTCTTTTACCTTGGATAAGAATAGAGAAAAATTTACGTCCTGGATTGTTGGTAAGTCTTGAGGTATAGGTGGTATAGGCCATGCAATGCTCCATGGGAAAAAAGTATGCAAAGTAGGTGTAGTTGCTGATCATGGATTCTGACTATAAGCAGTATCCTTTGTAGTCAGGTTCCATTGAAGCTACTGAAAGTGTAAAAATGTTGACTCATGTTGGTCTTGCCATCGTAGTTAGCACATTTTTGTATAGAGAAGGAAAATATTTTCCTGCCATGTTTTTTTTTTTCTTTTTCTAAACCAGGTCAAACTTATTTCTTTATGTAACAGTCACAAATACCAGAAGGGAAGGGGAAAAAACTAAATAGGCAACAAAATTCACAGTTTAATAATGGAACATTTACAGAAATAAGAGCGTCCGAGAAAATCAATAGTGGTCAGATAATGCACATCAGAAAGTGCTAAAAGCATCCAATGATAAAACATTTTCACAGGATTCTCTAAGCTGAAAATATGGCAAAAATGGTTTCTATGTGGTATCTGCATCACCCAGACTGTGACGTCCTTCAGTGCTTCTCACTTCTCCATTTTGGGTCATGGAAAGGTCATTAAATATAGCTGTAAATCTTAATGTGTAAGTATTTGTTAATAAAAACTCCTCCATAAAAAATAAAGTTCAAACCCACTTTGTCAACTTTATCATTTTAAAAGAGAAATATAGATTTCTTGGGCTGTCCTATAATTAAATGTTACATTTACTTTTTTATGGCGCATTCTGTCATTGTTTTGATTCCCTTTTAGAACATTCACCTTGTGACTAATGACACAAGGCCGACCTGACCGAATAGTACAGATGAATTTGTGGGGTTGCTTCAGGCAGGGTTCTGTCAACACAGGTAACAAGCAGAAGGTCCGCACAGGCACCATGGGTAATACAAAGTAGGTCAGGACAGGTAGAGTATGGCCACCATGGGTAATACAAAGTAGGTCAGGACAGGTAGAGTATGGCCACCATGGGTAATACAAAGTAGGTCAGGACAGGTAGAGTATGGCCACCATGGTTAATACAAAGTAGGTCAGGACAGGTAGAGTATGGCCACCATGGGTAATACAAAGTAGGTCAGGACAGGTAGAGTATGGCCACCATGGGTAATACAAAGTAGGTCAGGACAGGTAGAGTATGGCCACCATGGGTAATACAAAGTAGGTCAGGACAGGTAGAGTATGGCCACCATGGGTAATACGAAGTAGATCAGAACAGGTAGAGTTTGATCACCATGGGTAATTCAAAGTCATCAAGACACCATGGGTAATACATAGTAGGTCAGGGCGGACAGCAAAGAGAACAAGCATTTTAAGACATAAAAAGAAAAAAAAAACTAAGAAGATATAGAGCCAGGGCATTGGTGGAGGGTGGAGAGGATGATAGGGCACTGACCTTAAAGGGGTTATCCAGGAAAAAAAACTTTTTTTTATATATCAACTGGCTCGAGAAAGCTAAACAGATTTGTAAATTACTTCTATTAAAAAAAATCATAATCCTGAGCTGCTGAAGTTGAGTTGTTGTTTTCTGTCTAAGTGCTCTCTGATGACACCTGTCCCGGGAACTGCCCAATTTGGAAGCAAGTCCCCATAGCAAACCTCTTCTACTCTGTGCAGTTCCCGAGACAAGCAGAGGTGTCAGCTGAAAGCACTGTTGCCAGACAGAAAAGAACAACTGTACTTCAGCAGCTAATAATTATTGGAAGGATTAAGATTTTTTAATAGAAGTAATTTACAAATCTGTTTAACTTTCTGGAGCCAGTTGAGATATATATATATATATATATATATATAAGTTTTTTTCCTGGAATACCCCTTTAAACATTCAAGAGGCAGCACTTGTGTGTGCATTCTAAAGGTTTGTTCACACAAATGACAAATTTAATCTCTAAGGGGGAGATTTATCAAAACCTGTCCAGAGGAAAAATTGCTGAGTTGCCCATAGCAACCAATCAGATCGCCTCTTTCATTTTGTAGAGGCCTTTTCAAAAATGAAAGAAGCGATCTGATTGGTTGCTATTGGCAACTCAGCAACTTTTCCTGTGTACAGGTTTTGATAAATTTCCCCCTAAATCTTAATCAAACATTCGACGCATACCTTAAAATTTATTTTGTGGTCTTGACAAAGCATTCTGTGGATTAGGCCCATACAATGGGGTTTATCTGTGCCTTGGCTACCCAACATGTCTGTGTGGAATCCAAACAGAAATATGTCACTTAGTTTTTATTTTCCTAATCACAGATTTTCAAATGCTCCCTATTTAGTGCCAATCCCCTTTAAAACCCCATGTTGTAGTTTTCATAGTGTGAATTCTGTACCTGTATGATTTTGACCTGTGTGAAAAAGATTGACCAGAACAAACAGCCTGGCTGCAGGGATGAAAGAACTAATGGCCATGGTGGTAAATACAGAGGTGTGAAAATCAACATACACAATGACAGGAAGGACTTTAATACGCATGTACAAGAGAATCTGGGATGAGCTACTGACCATATGTGACCAACACTAGACACATTAGATTAGTGGTCACCAACCCTGTCCTCAAGGCCCACCAACATTTGTTTTTATAGCAGGGAAATATTCAAATCCTGGGCAGCTGTGGGCCTTGAGGACTGGTTTCTGGTAGTTCACATTGAAGACTTATCCTTTGGACAAACCATCAACATGGGATTAATGGAAGTCCAACCACCGCTACCTTCAGGACAGGACAAAGAGGAGGTGGAGCTCACTGTGGTTCTATCTCTGCTTCATTACAGTACCCATTCCAGCATTAGTATGGATAAAAAGACCCGCTGACCGGGAGCGCTGCGATACTGTCCCTAGCAGGGATGCGATCCGCAATGCGGGACGCGCCCGCTCGCGGTTCGCATCCCAGCCTGCTTACCGGACCCGTTCCCTGTCTGTTCAGTCCCGGCGCGCGCGGCCCCGCTCCCTAAGGCGCGCGTGCCGGCTCTCTGCGATTTAAAGGGCCAGTGCGCCTCTGATTGGCGCCTGGCCCAAATTAGTGAATTCACCTGTGTCCATGTCTATAATACCTCACTTCCCCTTCCCAGCATCGCCAGATCTTGTTGCCATTGTGCCAGTGAAAGCGTTCCTTGTATGTCCCAAGCCAGTGTTCCAGACCTCCTGCCGTTGCCCCTGACTACGATCCTTGCTGCCTGCTCTGACCTTCTGCTACGTCCGACCTTGCTCTTGCCTAATCCCTTGTACCGCGCCTATCTCAGCTGTCAGTCGGGGTTGAGTCGCTATCGGGTGGAACAACCTGGGCGTTACCTGCCGCAGCAAGTCCATCCCGCTTTGCGGCGGGCTCTGGTGAAAACCAGTAACCCCTTAGACTCCGTTCCCCTGGTACGGCCCACGTCATCACCCCACTGACACAAAGGATCCACCACCAGTATCCTCACAGTACCCGGATCCTGACAATACCCTATTCTTACTCCACCTGGAGGGCACAACAATATTACACACATGCAATGTTGCTCAGTGCAATGCAGAACTTCTACAAAACATCTGTAATGGTCAATGTAAGGATCTATTTACATCACATTAGGATGGTACAATATTTATCCAGTGGATATCTCGAAGTACACCTCTAATGGAAGGCCACAATACATCCCCATATATACTTCGGTATATCGTTTATTCTACTAATGAGCCCTTTGGAAACATTTGAGCTTCTCTAACCCTTTATGGAAAACAGATGCTCTCAATGTGATGTGGATAGAATTATATTAAAATGTTATATAATTCAATAGTTTCAACATCAATTTCTCAGACCTCTGCCTGCGGTAATTCAATAGGAACCTTCATTGGTAATACTGTATTCTTAAGCCTGGTCAGGGTTTTTAGCCAAAACCAGAAGGGAAGCTGACACAGAGAAAAAGTATAATAGGAAATAAATTGCCCCCTTTTCTGTGTTTTGAATCGACTTCTGGTTTTGGCTAAAACATTCAAAAAATGTATGAACCCAGCCTAAGACTACAGTATAAACAAAGAAGGTTCCTATTGAATTACAGCACGAAGAGATCTTGAAAACTGAGGAATTTATGTGGAAATTATCAAATGATCTAACTTTTTTAATAAACCTTTTTTTTTAAACGTTTATGAATGGCTAAGATCCCTATCTTTCATTCGAACATCGTCCTGAGCCCCCTATCTCTCCTTACAACACAACTGCTCCTTTCATTATTTATGAGACTGTCTACAATAGATGAGCCCAGTGCTTGGCTAGTTCTGTTTGCCCTAGAAAAATGAATTGATTGGCTGGCCACATATGTAACCACCACCAAGAGTTTGGGGGGGGCTGGGAACAGTGGCGTAGCTGTAGAGGTCACAAGTGTTGCCATGGCGATCGGGCCCCATAGCCTGCCACTGAATTATTTGCTGCGTTGCTGGATCACACAGACCCAGGTGTGAAGAGACTGGTCCTTAGGATAAGGGATATGTTTTTCTATCGGGGAGTACTCCTTTTACAGGATGGCCCCAAACCACAGAGACTGTCCCCCTTTTGCCAACAATGGGAGAGAAAACAATAAACAAAGTGTTAAGATAGAAACAAAAGAGGTGGACAACCCAACATGCACTCTAGGACATACACATAGTGTCAAAACTATAAACAAAATAGTATTGACACAAAAATCAGATAAAGAAAATTAGACAATGCCATAGCCAAGATAATACTCTAATACAATAAAACATTTCTCCAATTAGTATCTACAACACCAACGCATTTCTCCTACAAAAGTTTGGTGCGGGGGGGGGGGGTTCATCAGGGGCCGTGGAGACTTTTATAGCTAGAATAACATGGGGTCTTAAAAAGTAAAGGGGGCATACAATAACAACCATGCGCATATCCGGGACATTGATTTTGGAAGACATAGTGGATGGTTAGATCCCAACCAGTGGATACTGGTTAAGAGAGTAACCATAGTCACATGCACTAAGACTCTTTCGGGTTTCCTACAGCTCTATATTAAATAAGGGGCATACAGAGGTCCCATGCACTGCTGTAGGTGCCTTATTATGGCTCTATACAACGTGGAGCTTGTATAAAGAGCCATAATGCAGCTGTTTGCATGAATTATTTCAATATATATGATTTTAAAATTATTATACAAATTATAATGATTGTAATATAATAATTCTAATATAAATATGATTATAGGAACATTATATATATATAGGCACGAGGAAAGAGACTGCAGCATACCAACGTATTCAAATTTGAGGTAGCTTTATTCCAGAAATACAAAGACTATGTTTCTGTGGTCTCACACCACCATTTTCAAGATAAAGTGCAAGTGAACCAATGAGGTTTAAATATACATGGTCATGTGACTAACTAATTTGCATACATAGATAAAAACAAAGTATATAATACAAAATTGTGCAATAAAAGATACATATAAGGGACATCACAAGTATGTCCAAAGTGCAGACGTGCATCATAAGTGTTTAAAAGTGCATAATAAATGTTAAATCCCATAAAACATCCTATGGAGGTATGAGGGTACACAGCTGTGCATGTTACAAGTAGCCTATCAAATTCGGGATCGGGTGGTGGCATACGGACTTACCCCACAATGAACTGTAAACAAAGAAGCGTGAATCCGTGGGTCCACTCGCGCCATGTCGGTGCTTCCGCATCAAGAGTGATAAGCCAATAGTATAAGGGATATAGTAGATACGTAGCGATCACATGTCCCGCTACAGGCATATGTCACTAGCGCATGCGCTATGAAGGCCAAAGCCTAGCGCAGCCATCTGAATGCATGGCATAAGGAG
The DNA here is from genome assembly GCF_029499605.1 of Hyla sarda. NCBI lineage: Eukaryota > Metazoa > Chordata > Amphibia > Anura > Hylidae > Hyla > Hyla sarda. The sequence continues at coordinate 352,191,360 of NC_079193.1, forward strand.
GAGAAAGTCGGAAGTCACATGTCCAAACAAAAGCACATGGATATTACCTGCATCATCTGTTGAGGAGGCGCAGCCCAGTCAGATATTTAAGAGCAACAAAAAGGGATGTGACTATATAAATAAATAGGTAAAGTGCTGTAGTAGTGAGGGTAAATAAGGAATATTGGATGAATAGATATACATATAGTATCAAGGATGGATCGGTGACTGAACTTGATTTACCCATGAACACAGTTGTTTTCATATGATTGTATTTTTTGGTGTCATCTTTTTTGGTGTCCATTTACAAGCGCCACTTTATAATTAATTTTGCCTAATCTCAGGATCCTTACAAAGTACATGAGTTTTGGATGCGGGACTACTTTCATATTCTTAACTTTGCGCATAGATCCTTGGACTCCTGGCTCTTACATGGTTACCGATAGCTGCCTGTTGAACCATGAACCCAGTCTCCGCTTTGTACCCCATTAATGGGGTGCAATGCGGTTGGGATACCTTGGGTGGGCGAATACTATATGCCCAGTATGCATGTGCCCTTTGATTGTAATGTAAGGATCCTGATGATCTTTATAAGATGCAAATATCTATATGAATATCTATTCATCCAATTAGAGATGAGCAAACTTTTGAAAAATTTGGTTCGGTCCGAAATTATTTGCAGCGAATCTGCATTAAAAACGTCTATTTCTGGCCTACAGAAAGTTTCAATAGGGGTGTAGAACAGTTTGCTTTGTTCTAACACACATAGGGAGTGTGCTGTGGTAGTGAAATGATACTGATATTCAGTATGACATGCAGATTACAGGCATCACTATTAGAATCACTACAGGAGAGCGTCTGAATGTGGCAGCAAGGAGACCATGTGGCGTAAAAATTGAAGAGAGTAAATAGATTTTTTTATGTAATTTTTATTTAATTTGAATTTATTTACATTTTTTTTGAGTACCCATTCTGGTGAGCATCGAGCTGGCGGTTCGCCGCGAGGTGAGCTACCACCTGTTCCAGCCCCTGCTTCTCAGCGCCCCTGCCCACCCCCTCCCACTGTCTTACTCTTTTGTGAAACTGCAGATGTTTCATTTAATCAGTAATGGTTCATTTTGGTCGCTTCAACCTGTTTCATTGGATTCTTGTGGTAATTCCCCAGCTACTATATGACGTTGACAATCATAGGGCCTCAGTCTTGAAAAAATTACATCGATTTTTTTAAACTGAAATTTAAGATTTTGAAATTGAAATTTAAGATTACACTCCCAAGTTTTAATGTCCCGGGCCCCAGCGTGTGGTTACAAAGGACCAAATCTAATAAGAAGTCACATATCACATGGTGGCACAATGACAGAGCCTGGAGGTGGCATCAGTATGAGGAGACCATATAGTGGCTGAATGACCGCCTGGAGTTTGTTGCAGCATGAAGACACCATATAGTTGCTGAATGGCACAGCTTGGAGTTGGTGGCAGCATGAGCAGAACATATAGTGGCTGAGTGGCACAGCCTGGAGTTTGTGGCAGCATGAGGAAACCATTAAGTGGCTGAATGGCACAGCCTGGAGTTGGCTGAAGCATGAGGAGACCATATAGTGGCTGAATGGCACAGCCTGGAGTTGTCTGAAGCATGAGGAGACCATATAGGGGCTGAATGGCACAGCCTGGAGTTGTCTGAAGCATGAGGAGACCATATAGTGGCTGAATGGTACAGCCTGGATTTTTTGAAGCATGAGGAGACCATACTGTGGCTGAATGGCACACCCTGGAGTTGGCTGAAGCATGAGGAGACCATATATTGTCTGAATGGCACAGCCTGGAGGTGGTGAAGCATGAGGAGAGTTGGCTGAAGCATGAGTAGAACATAGTGGCTGAATGGTACAGCCTGGATTTTTTGAAGCATGAGGAGACCATACTGTGGCTGAATGGCACAGCCTGGAATTGGAGGCAGCCTGAGTAGAACATATAGTGGCTGAATAGCACAGCCTGGAGTCTGTGGCAGCATGAGGAGACCATATAGTGGCTGAATGGCACAGCCTGGAGTTGGCTGAAGCATGAGTAGAACATATAGTGGCTGAATGGCACAGCCTGGAGTTTGTGGCAGCATGAGTAGACCATATAGTGTCTGAATGGCACAGCCTGGAGGTGGCTGAAGCAGCAGGAGACCATATAGTGGCTGAATGGCACAGCCTGGAGTTGGCTGAATGAGTAGACCATATAGTGTCTGAATGGCACAGCCTGGAGGTGGCTGAAGCAGCAGGAGACCATATAGTGGCTGAATGGCACAGCCTGGAGGTGGCTGAAGCATAAGGAGGCCATATAGTGGCTGAATGGCACAGCCTGGAGGTGGCTGAAGCATGGAGACCATATAGTGGCTAAATGAGACAGCCTGGAGGTGGCAGCAGCATTAGGAGTCCTGAAAGTGACCTGGTGACAGAGTGGTGCGGTGGGTGGCAATACCACTACCTGGTGACAAAGGTGGGTGAAAGGAGAACTTGGCATCAGATGTGTGGCATCAGGCAGGGGGAAGGATCAGAATGGTAGCTGAGGCAGGCAGAAGAAAATGGTCTCTTTTGTCAAAGTATTGGTGTGCACAAGTAAGTATTGAGGATATGCATTACGTAAAACATAACTTTTCATAGGATAAAATATATGGACCCAAAATTTGTTTAAATCTAACAAAAGGAAAGGTGTGCAAAAAAACATCATGTCCACCAATACCACCAAGTATTTATGCGATGCTAAGACCTCTAAAAGGTGAAGGGAAACAACGTATGGTCCATTGTAACCGGTGTGGGTAAAAACTTCCCCTGTAAGGCACTACTCTCGCACAATTAATTCCCTTATTGGCAATTGTTACTCGTCCTAAAAAGGGCGGCCCCACACAGGAACCTCTCCCCATTTCCACCTAAAAACACTGCCATTTCCCATGGTTTTTAGTTGGAAATAGGGAGAGGTTCCTGTGTGGGGCTGCCCTTTTTAGGACGAGTAACACTTGCCAAGAAGGGAATTAATAGTGTGAGAGTAGGGCCTTACAGGGGAAGTTTTTACCCACATCGGTTAAAATGAACCATACGTTGTTCCCTTTCACCTTTTAGAGGTCTTTGCATCGCATAAATACTTGGTGGTATTGGTGGCACATGGTGTTTTTTTCACACCTTTCCATTTGTTAGATTATATAAGATAAATTGGGTCCATATATTTTATCCTAAGAAAAGTTATGTTTTACGTACTGCATATCCTCAATACTTACTTGTGGTCTAATGCAGAGGAATTTATGAAACTGTGGACCAGCACCTTAACTATGTTTTGCAGTATTCATGGCAGCACAATGAGAGAGCCTGGAGGTGGCAGCATCAGCATGAGGAGTCCAAATGGTGACACAATGACAGAGCGTGGATGTGGTAGCATTAGCATGAGGAGACCATAGAGCAGAATGAGAGAGCCTGAGGAGACCATGAGAATCAGCATGAGGAGACCATATGGTGGCACAATGACAGAGCCTGGAGGTGGCAGCAGCAGCATGAGGGCCATGTCAACTGAGCGTTGAGTCTGAGGATCCCGCCAACTGTTGACTGGGGGTGTTGGATGCCACTTGGGACGAAGCAGATGATCGAGTGAATCGATCAATCACGGCTGCTGGCTTGCTGGTGGAGACACGACTGCTAGCTGACACCGAGACTCAGACCTCTCGCTGCGATTCCGGCTGCCACACACCCCTACTCTGCTGCGACCTCTGCCACTCCTCTATGCACATCCTGGCACTACTCTGCCTGACATACTTATTGCTTATATGAGGAGTACAATACGCTTCACTACGCTTAAAACAGTATTGGTCTAGAAAAGCAGCAGGTGTGTACTATTGTCTGTCCTTTCACAGGATCTAGGCCCTTGACAGATTAACAGGTACAAAATAGTACACTACTTAGATGTACGTATGTGGTACGCACTTATGAGGGCAGAAAAATGTGCTACAGTACGCTTAAAAAACATATTTTTGAATAACACCAGCAGTACACAACAGTACTACAGCACACAGTCACTGTGTACTAAACCCAAAATTGCACTCTCACAGACTATTAGGAATGGACTGCTGGGTATGTATTATACCTTCTACAGACTAGTATAACCAGCAGACCATTTGTTGTGGAACAAAGAGGGCAGAAAAATGTGCTAAAGTACACTTAAAAACGTTTTTGAGTACAACACCAGCCGGTGAGTACTTTTGCCTGGACTTTCACAGTATCTAGGCCCTTGACAGATTAACAGGTACAAAATAGTACACTACTTAGATGTAGGTATGTGGTATGCACTTATGAGGGCCGAAAAATGCGCTACAGTACGTTTAAAAAAACACGTATTTTTGCACACGAGCAGTACACAACAGTGCTGCAGTACACAAAAGCTGTGTACTAAACCCAAAATTGCACTCTGTCAAAGACTATTAGGAATGGACTGCTGGGCATTATACCATCTACAGACTAGTATAACCAGCAGATGATTTGTTGTGGAACAAAGACACAGAAATGCACTGAAAATGTATTCCTGCCTCCCCTGCTAAGGTGTATGAAGTTGAGGCAGCTTGTTGAAATGTATGAGGCAACACACAGCACTCTGCCCCTCTCTGTAATACAATGCTGTAGAAAGTGACTGGGAGGTTAATGGCTGCAGTAAAAATCCTTTTCAGTGAAAAAAAAGTACTACTCTGTTAAAGATGAGCAAAGTTACGGTGACTTGATTTGTCACGAACTTTGCGGCTCGGCGGTTGCTGACTTTAGCCTGCTTAAAATAGTTCAGCTTTCAGGTGCTCCGGAGGGCTGGAAAAGGTGGATACATTCCTAGGAGAGTCTCCCAGGACTGTATCCACCTTTTCTAGCCCACCGGAGCACCTGAAAGCTGAACTCATTTGTGACAGATGTGATTAGTAGGTGGAACGCTGCTGGAAAAAGCTTTTCTGTGTAACACACAAACACAGGCTGTCCGTCCTATCCCTCTGCAGTGTAATGAATGAAGTGACTAGCCGGAAAATGGCTGCCGATTATATAGGGCTGTGACATCACGGCTACTGATAGGCTGCATCCTGCATGTGATTCAGGGTCATCCCACCTACCGTTGTTCCCGCTGTCCCAAAGTTCCTTACCCCATGTCCTAACATGTGGATCCACCATTTTAGATGCCCTGGAGCCTGGACCGCACTAAATGGAGTTTAATGAAGCGATTTTCCATGAAATTCGTAACAAATTCGGATTTGTCAGCTTTGATTCGCTCATCTCTACATCCAATATTCCTTATTTACCCTCACTACTACGGCACTTTACCTATTTACTTATATAGTCACATCCATTTTTTTTGTTGCTCTTAGATATCTGACTGGGCTGCGCCTCCTCAACAGATGACGCAGGCAATAGCCATGTGCTTTTGTTTGGACACGTGACTTCCAGCTTTCTCCTCCTCATGCCATGCATTCAGATGGCTGCCTTCATAGCGCATGCGCTAGTGACAGATGCCCGTAGCGGGACACGTGATCGCTACGTATCCACTATCTCCCTTATACTATTGGCTTATCACTCTTGATGTGGAAGCGCCGATATGACGCTAGTGGACCAGCGGCTTCACGCTTCTTTGTTTACAATTCACTGTGGGGTAAGTCCGTATGCCACCCCCCGATCACGAATTTGATAGGCTACTTGTAACATGCACAGCTGTGTACCCTCATACCTCAGTAGGATGTTTTATGGGTTTTTAACTTTATTATGCACTTTTAAACATTTACGATGCACGTCTGCACTTAGGACACACTTGCGATGTCCCTTATATGTATCTTTTATTGCACAATCTTGTATTATATACTGTTGCTTATATCTATGTGTGCAAATTAATTAGTCACAAGCCCCTGTATATTTAAAGGGGTACTCCCATGGAAAACTTTTTTTTTTTTAAATCAACTGATGCCAGAAAGTTAAACATATTTGTAAATTACTTCTATTAAAAATCTTAATCCTTCCAGTACTTATTAGCTGCTGAATACTACAGAGGAAATTGTTTTCTTTTTAGAACACAGAGCTCTCTACTGACATCATGACCACAGTGCTCTCTGCTGACATCTCTGTCCATTTTAGGAACTGATACAGAGAAAGGAAAAAAAAGAGAGGGCAGCGCCTCGTGTAATCCTGCGAGCTTCAGTAAAAAGGCGAGGGTCTAGTATATGGACTCTCACCTGCTGAACCTCTTGGTATTTAGCATATCGCTCCAGCTATTGGGGTATCAGTGGAACTGCAGGCCGTAGGAGCTTGACTGGATACCGTGGCTTTGGGTCCAGTAATCCAACAAAATAAAAGAAAAGAAAAAACACCAAGGTGGCGCTGTTCCAGCAAAAACATGGACTTCTGGTATTTCGCTTAAAAAAAACATATTTATTGAAATCAGTTTAGCAAGCCCATGACAAAGCAAGACGCGTTTCGGGTCCCTGTGTACCCTTTCTCAATTGCAGAAAGGGTACGCAGGGACCCGAAACGCGTCTTGCTTTGTTATGGGCTTGCTAAACTGATTTTATCAATAAATATGTTTTTTTTTTAAGCGAAATACCAGAAGTTCATGTTTTTGCTGGAACAGCGCCACCTTGGAGATTTTTTTCTTTTCTTTTCTTTTTAGGAACTGTCCAGAGCAGCATATGTTTGCTATGGGGATTTTCTCCTACTCTGGACAGTTCTTAAAATGGACAGAGGTGTCAGCAGAGAGCACCGTGTGTCATGATGTCAGCAGAGAGCTCTGTGTTCCAAAAAGAAAACCATTTCCTCTGTAGTATTCAGCAGCTTATAAGTACTGGAAGGATTAATATTTTTTAATAGAAATAATTTACAAATCTGTTTAACTTTCTGGCACCAGTTGATAAAAAAAAAAAAAAAAAGATTTCCGTGGGAGTACCCCTTTAAACCTCATTGGATCACTTGCACTTTGACTTGAAAATGGTGGTGTGAGACCACAGAAACATAGTCTTTGTATTTCTGGAATAAAGTTACCTAATATATGAATACGCTGGTGTGCTGCAGTCGCCTTCTTCGTACCTACAGTGTTGGACCCAGAACCGGGGCCCCTGAGTCTGCTTGCACCCACAACCTTAGTTTGATTACTTTGGTGGGCTGCTCTTTCCCGTTTTTGCTACTTATATATAAATATATATATATATATATATATATATATATATATATATATATAAAAAAAAATATATATATATATATATATATATATGTATATATATATATATATATATATATATATACACACACATATATTATATATATATATATATATATATATATAAATATAATGCCATCTACACCCTCCTCATTGCCTTGCCCGAAACAGAAATCAATTGAAAATGGCTTTGAATTAAAATGATGAAGGGCTATGTATAGGATTTCATTAGCATGCAGTTTTGTTTTATAGGGGACAGAAGACGGGTGGGGGTCTTCATTTCATGCTATAGCCTCTATGAATAAAACCCCATATAGGCGGCTGATGAAATCCCTGCTCTGCTGATCCTTATGATATAATTGCCTGAGCGCTGACCTTTTTAGCTGTACAGAGAAGCTGGTAGAATATTAGGTCTCAATTAAAGAAAAAGTCGTCTCAAGCTGAGTGAGGAAAAGGTTGTTGGCGCGTGGAAAGACGCCAGGGCATGCGGCGGTGAGGAACTTATTTAAGAGCAAAGCAGAAGTTGTTTATTATTTTATTTTATTTTTTATTTATTTCTCCCATAGGAGATTAACGCTCGGTCTTTGTGTTTCATGGCGCTGTCAATAGAAGTAGATACCTGCTTATTTATATTTATCAATGAGATGAGGCCTGCTGGGATTTCTAAGACCACTGTTTCCTAACCAAGGTGCCTCCAGCTGTTGCAAAGCTACAACTCCCAGCATGCCCGGACAGCCTTCGGCTGTCCGGGCATGCTGGGAGTTGTAGTTTTGCAACAGCTGGAGGCACCCTGGTTGGGAAACACCATCTTATACATGATATAACAGGTTGTGACTCTTCCATATGCCCTAGTAGGACATGTCAAGGAGACCTCCCCTATTGGAAAGTATGTAACAGAATGTTTTACATCCCCACTCCACATGACAATTATGGCTGCCTGGTCTCACCTATAATGTCCTCCCCGCCTGCCACCTAAACGTCCTGGGAACACACAGAGCTGGTTCTTGCCTACCTAAAAGTACAATGCATTTTTGTTCTCCTTCATCATTTGATGCATTGGCGCTAAACCCAATTTAAAGGACTTCTGCTGCATTTCTTTTCTGAGCAATAATGTTTCATAACCTATAAGCTGCAGAGGTGTATTTCTAGGGATGATTATGCAGTATGGCAAGGGTTAAAGGACAACTGTAGTGGAACACTTTTATATATGCCCGTGCCCGGGCCTCAAAAATAAACGAAATAAACTCATACATATCTTCCTACGAGCCCCTGTTGGTCCGGGACAGGCCTCACGGTCCGGCAGTGCTGATGTCATTCCACTTCCTGGGGACGGGGACGCCGTAGAGCCGTCGGCGTATCACCGGCCATAGCAATGTCCCGCCCCGGTCGGTGATAGGGCTGAGCCCACTGTCATGTAAGAAGCTCCTTACATGACAGTGGGCTCAGTCTATCACAGGCCGGGGTGGGACATCGCTACGGCCGGTGATAAGGGTGGGGTTAAGAGGGGGTTAAAAGGATGGGGGAGGGGTTAGGGATCACAGTCGGCGCATGGCCAGCTCGGAAGTTCCCGCCCACACTCCCTTGTTGTTGTCTGTATGTCGCAACAGCGGGGTCAGGAGTGGGATCTGGACATCAGTTGACGACATGGAGGTTTTGGATCGGAGTGTGGAGGTGGGCAGGGAGGGTTTTGGGCTGCATAATTGGAGCTCCTGGGTCAGGTGATCTACGGCCAGGAGTAAATAGCAGGTCCTAGTTTCGTAAGACGGTGCCTTCAGGCCCTTCTCCTGCTCTATTGTTACTCAGGGATAATTGTTTTCTTGTATTACGTATGATGATCATATGAATTATTATTATTATTGTTACAATGTTTTAATTGGTTGTTAATAAAATTGGGGCTGCTGTGGCCAATTTCCACCAACACCTTGTCTCAGTTGTTATTGGGGAAGGGGCAACTGAAGGTGTGGAGGGGAGGATAGTTCGGGGTGGTGGTGGTTGGTGGGGACCATAGCAGCTACAATATCCCCTAGTTATGTTTTCCAGGTGACTGACTAAGCGTTTGACCATTCTCTTCATTGGCTGCCGGCCCCAACTTTTAGCCAGTTACCCATGTTGACCATACTCAATCTGCTGATGACCTTTAGCCAGTTACCTATGTTGACTATACTCTGCCTGCTATGACCTTCGTCCTGTTACCCATGTTGACCATAATCAGCCAACCCTGACCTTCAGGATGATTGACCATGTTGACCATGCTTGTACACCCTTGACCTTCACACTGTAAACCATGTTGACCATACTCTGCCTGAGATTACAGGAGACTCCACATGCCGGTTACCGGCGTCCGGGAGCGCCATCATGGATACCACTACATTATGTGATTCACGCCCACTCACCATCATTGTTTTTAATTATGTTTTTAGATTCCCAGCTGAGGCACTTTAGCAATTTGCACTGTATGCACATTTATATGTATTTCTGATGAAATGATGTTCTTATGATATACACATATGAGATTGGAGATGCACTGTGAATCAGTATACTGTATGTATTTTTGTATATGACATTAGCACTTTGTATCACCTGTGACCACCTACTCATGCTTGAGAAAGACAGCGTGACGCTGTCGAAACGTTGCATTCACTTTTGACCGTGGGTCAATAAACACGTTTATTTATCTACTCCTGGAAAGCTGTGGAATCTCTCTGTGTGGATTTGGATCTATGTTCAGTCTACGACTGGGACTGACTACATCTGCTTGCACCCGGTACTTTTTTTCACCTCACATATACTATTTGGTTATTCTGCTTCTACCGTTGGATTTTTATTTTTTCATTTTAGATAGATAGATGCAAAACCTAATTTCAGCAGCACTCTTTGAGGGGTGGGGCTTCTGTAATGAGACTAAAAAGAATGGGTGCAAGCAAAAATATGGGGAAGGGCTTGTACTTTTTGATGAAAATGTATAATAACAACCTGTTAGTTTTTGAAATTATGCTGAGAAGCAAGTAGATCAAAATACAAATGGTGGATGTGCGGCTGTGTTTCTATATATATATTTTTTTTATGTCGTCTTTTTTAAGCTTGAAAAAGGCTACAAGTTGGTAGCCGAAACGTCGCTGGGAACAGGGTGAATAAACTACACTAGATTTTTTCTATTATATCGGAGTTCTGCCTGATTATTTTTTTTCTTGTAGATAGATAGAAATGAAGTTAATACATACAATTGTAACAAACTGTAAAGAACAATCGTATCATATATATAAAGTGCCACTTATCTTGGTTATATCATTCTACTTCTTTGCTGTTTGGGATAGAGAGCCGCAGAGACTCCCGCACCATATGCCACAATTCTAATATTTCTTAACTGGACAGAGATTTATGTTGCTGCTCTTTATAGCCCGGGCTCTTTCCAGAGTATTTTCTTTGCTATGATATTGATTTGGAAGCAGTTTTAGTGCCTGTGTGCAGATTGCACTCTGGGAGACATATACAAACAGGTGAACTACAAGATTTTTCTCCTTTATTCATCAAGCTGACACTATGGCCCTCCTGAGACAGATTAAAATATACTAAGTTTTATTGTGTTTTGTCAGAGTTATTAGTTCCTCGCTTCCCTCCTCTGATATTTTAGCATATCTTACAGCGCAATTCATGGTCTCAGGGCAGCTTTTGAATCTTCCTGCTTATAACTCTCTGCACTGTAAATCTCAAGTTTCACTTTTTGCTGTGTTTAGAATTAGGGTGAAATAATACCAGAAAAGGTGCAGGCTTCATAGACTTCTCCAAATATATTGCAGTTTTAGATGGAGAATAAGCCACGTGATATAGAGATAGATAGACAGATGGTAGATAGTGTTGAGCGGCATAGGCCATATTCGAATTCGCGATATTTCGCGAATATATGGACGAATATTCCTCATATATTCGCTAAATTCGCATATTCGTAATATTCACGTTTTATTTTCGCATATGCGAAAATTAGCATATACACAATTAGCATAAGTGCAAATTCGCACGCCAGTCTCACACAGTATTATTAGAGCCTTCTTTACACCACACAAGCTGGAAGCAGAGAGGGGTGATCACTGTGATGTGTACTGTGAAAAAAAGAAAAAAGAATATTCGTAATTACGAATATATAGCACTATATTCACGAATATTCGCGAATATGCGATATTTGCGAATAAAATTCGCATTGCGAATATTCGCGAGCAACACTAATGATAGATACATAGATAGATAGAAGCAACAGCCACGCAATGAGATAGATAGAAGCAACAGCCACGCAATGATAAAATTCCTTCTGACTACAGTGAGACTGTTGAGTAGTACAGGGGCTATTTAAATCTCTTTGCAGGTATTCAGAGTTTCATCACTTAAAGCAAACTTGTACTTTTAAAAATTTTTTGGGCTCTTATGGTTGAAATTGAGACACTGAGAGCCTTTTCCATGGTGCACAGCTATTTTTCATTTTTTCCATTTCAGGGCACAGGGGCCATTTGCAAGCAGTACTCACACCTGGCCTTCCTTTCCCTTTATTTCTCTGGCCAATCACAGGAGAGAACTTTCTTGAAAGCCCTCCTGCTTTCTGCTATGCTTTGACATTTTGCTGGAGAAACCGCACTGGACTGAACAGGCTGGGGCTGTGCTGGGTTGATGATTTACACAGTACATTACTCAAGATAGCATTTGGGGGGAATACAGGGGGTTACAGATCCATTGGGTTTGCAGAGTGCTGAGGAAGTGGAACGAAAACAAACAGTAGCAGAGAGCATCACAGTAAGGAAGGGGATGCATCACAAAAAAAAACAGCCCTGGTCTAAGCAATAAATAGCTGATGAAAATGATGATGACAAGCAAAAGGGAAGTAGAGAGGGGATGATGTTCAGAAGGCAGCACTGTGTACATATTAAGGACACATGTGTTTATACAAGGGAGATCTACCCACAACTTGGATCAGAGATAAGAGAAAAGTCTCTGTCACGATTCGGCTGGCAGGAGGTGGATCCTCTGTGCCAGAGAGGGATTGGCGTGGACCGTGCTAGTGGACCGGTTCTAAGTTACTACTGGTATTCACCAGAGCCCGCCGCAAAGCGGGATGGTCTTGCAGCGGCGGTAGTAACCAGGTCGTATCCACTAGCAACGGCTCAACCTCTCTGACTGCTGAAGATAGGCGCGGTACAAGGGAGTAGACAAGAGCAAGGTCGGACGTAGCAGAAGGTCGGGGCAGGCAGCAAGGATCGTAGTCAGGGGCAACGGCAGGAGGTCTGGAACACAGGCTAGGAACACACAAGGAAACGCTTTCACTGGCACAATGGCAACAAGATCCGGCGAGGGAGTGCAGGGGAAGTGAGGTATACATAGGGAGTGCACAGGTGAACACACTAAGTAGAACAACTGCGCCAATCAGTGGCGCAGTGGCCCTTTAAATCGCAGAGACCCGGCGCGCGCGCGCCCTAGGGAGCGGGGCCGCGCGCGCCGGGACAGGACCGACGGAGAGCGAGTCAGGTACGGGAGCCGGGGTGCGCATCGCGAGCGGGCGCCACCCGCATCGCGAATCGCATCCCGGCTGGAGGCGGTATCGCAGCGCACCCGGTCAGTGGATCTGACCGGGGCGCTGCAGTAGCGGGGATGTTGCGAGCGCTCCGGGGAGGAGCGGGGACCCGGAGCGCTCGGCGTAACAGTACCCCCCCCCCTTGGGTCTCCCCCTCTTCTTGGAGCCTGAGAACCTGAGGACCAGACTTTTGTCTAGGATGTTGTCCTCAGGTTCCCAGGATCTCTCTTCAGGACCACAGCCCTCCCAATCAACCCAAAAATTTTTTTTCCCTCTGACCGTCTTGGAGGCCAGTATCTCCTTTACGGAGAAGATGTCAGAGGAACCGGAAACAGGAGTGGGAGAAACAAGTTTGGGAGAGAAACGGTTGATGATGAGTGGTTTAAGAAGAGAGACATGAAAGGCATTAGGAATACGAAGAGAAGGAGGAAGAAGAAGTTTGTAAGAGACAGGATTAATTTGGCACAAGATTTTGAAAGGACCAAGATAGCGTGGTCCCAGTTTGTAGCTGGGGACACGGAAGCGGACATATTTAGCGGAGAGCCATACCTTGTCTCCGGGAGAAAAAATGGGGGGAGCTCTTCTTTTCTTATCGGCAAACTTTTTCATGCGAGATGAAGCCTGTAAAAGAGAATTTTGGGTCTCTTTCCATATGGTGGAAAGATCACGAGTCACTTCATCCACAGCGGGCAAACCAGAGGGCAAGGGAGTAGGGAGGGGGGGAAGAGGGTGACGGCCGTACACCACGAAAAATGGGGATTTAGAAGAAGATTCAGAGACTCTGAAGTTGTACGAGAATTCGGCCCATGGTAGAAGATCTGCCCAGTCATCCTGGCGGGAGGAAACAAAATGCCGTAAATAGTCACCCAGGACCTGGTTAATTCTTTCTACTTGCCCATTGGATTGAGGATGATAAGCAGAAGAGAAGTTTAATTTAATCTTGAGTTGTTTACAGAGAGCCCTCCAGAATTTTGACACGAATTGGACGCCTCTATCCGAGACGATCTGCGTGGGCAAACCGTGAAGACGAAAAATGTGTACAAAAAATTGTTTTGCCAACTGAGGCGCTGAAGGAAGACCAGGAAGAGGAATAAAAAGTGCCATCTTGGAAAATCGATCAACGACCACCCAAACAACAGTGTTGCCACAGGATGGGGGTAAGTCTGTCATAAAGTCCATACCAATCAGAGACCAAGGCTGTTCGGGGACAGGCAGAGGATGAAGGAGACCAGCAGGCTTCTGGCGAGGAGTCTTATCCCGGGCACAGACAGTACAGGCCCGCACAAAATCAACAACATCCGTCTCCAGAGTCGGCCACCAAAAGAAGCGAGAGATGAGTTGCAAGGACTTTTTGATGCCCGCATGGCCAGCGAGGTGGGAGGAGTGACCCCATTTGAGAATCCCGAGACGTTGGCGTGGAGAAACGAAGGTCTTCCCTGGAGGAGATTGCCTGATGGAGGCTGGAGAAGTGGAGATCAGACAGTCAGGAGGAATGATGTGTTGCGGAGAGACCTCTACTTCCGAAGCATCCGAGGAACGAGAGAGAGCATCGGCCCTAATGTTCTTGTCGGCAGGGCGAAAATGAATTTCAAAGTTAAAACGGGCAAAGAACAAAGACCACCTGGCCTGGCGAGGATTCAGACGTTGGGCAGACTGGAGATAGGAGAGATTCTTGTGGTCGGTGTAAATGATAACTGGAAATTTTGATCCCTCCAGCAGATGCCTCCATTCCTCAAGTGCCAATTTAATGGCCATTAGTTCTCGATCCCCGATGGAGTAGTTCCTCTCCGCCGGAGAGAAGGTCCTAGAAAAAACCCCACAAGTAACAGCATGCCCGGAAGAATTTTTTTGTAGAAGGACCGCTCCAGCTCCCACTGAGGAGGCATCAACCTCCAATAGGAAGGGTTTAGATGGGTCAGGTCTGGAGAGCACGGGAGCAGAAGAAAAGGCAGACTTGAGCCGTTTAAATGCGTCTTCCGCTTGAGGAGACCAGGACTTAGGATTGGCATTCTTCTTGGTTAAAGCCACGATAGGAGCCACAATAGTGGAAAAATGAGGAATAAATTGTCTGTAATAATTGGCGAACCCCAAAAAACGTTGGATAGCACGGAGTCCGGAGGGGCGTGGCCAATCTAAGACGGCAGAGAGTTTATCTGGGTCCATTTGTAGTCCCTGGCCAGAAACCAAGTATCCTAGGAAAGGAAGAGATTGACATTCAAACAGACATTTCTCCATTTTGGCATAAAGTTGATTGTCTCGAAGTCTCTGAAGAACCATGCGGACATGCTGGCGGTGTTCCTCTAAGTTGGCAGAAAAAATCAGAATATCGTCCAGATACACAACAACACAGGAATATAAGAGATCACGAAAAATTTCATTAACAAAGTCTTGGAAGACGGCAGGGGCGTTGCACAGGCCAAAGGGCATGACCAGATACTCAAAGTGTCCATCTCTAGTGTTAAATGCAGTTTTCCATTCGTCCCCCTCCCTGATGCGGATGAGATTATAAGCACCTCTTAAGTCCAGTTTGGTAAAGATGTGGGCACCTTGAAGGCGATCAAAGAGTTCTGAGATAAGAGGTAGGGGGTAGCGGTTCTTTACCGTGATTTTATTAAGTCCGTGGTAATCAATGCAAGGACGTAGGGAGCCATCTTTTTTGGACACAAAGAAAAATCCAGCTCCGGCAGGAGAGGAGGATTTGCGGATAAACCCCTTTTTTAAATTTTCCTGGATGTATTCAGACATAGCAAGAGTCTCTGGGGCGGACAGAGGATAAATTCTGCCCCGGGGTGGAGTAGTGCCCGGGAGGAGGTCAATAGGACAGTCATAAGGCCTGTGAGGAGGTAAAGTCTCAGCTTGTTTTTTGCAAAATACGTCAGCATAGTCCATATAAGCCTTAGGGAGACCGGTTACAGGGGAAACCACAGGGTCACGGCAGGGAGTACTGGGAACCGGTTTAAGACAGTCCTTGAAACAAGAAGTACCCCAGCTCTTGATCTCTCCTGTGGACCAATCAAGGGTTGGGGAATGGCGTTGAAGCCACGGTAGTCCAAGGAGAATTTCGGAAGTGCAATTGGAGAGGACCAAAAACTCAATTTTTTCGTGATGAGGTCCGATGCACATTAGGAGGGGCTCCGTGCGGTAACGTACGGTACAGTCCAATCTTTCATTGTTAACACAATTGATGTAGAGGGGTCTGGCGAGACTGGTCACCGGGATGTTGAACCTGTTGATGAGAGAGGCCAAAATAAAATTTCCTGCAGATCCGGAATCCAAGAAGGCCATAGTAGAGAAGGAGAAGGTAGAGGCAGATATCCGCACAGGCACAGTAAGGCGTGGAGAAGCAGAGTTGACATCAAGAACTGTCTCACCTTTGTGCGGAGTCAGCGTACGTCTTTCCAGGCGGGGAGGACGGATAGGACAATCCTTCAGGAAGTGTTCGGTACCGGCACAGTACAGGCAAAGATTCTCCATGCGGCGTCGTGTCCTCTCTTGAGGTGTCAAGCGAGACCGGTTAACTTGCATAGCCTCCACGGCGGGAGGCACAGGAACGGATTGCAGAGGGCCAGAGGAGAGAGGAGCCGAGGAGAAAAAACGCCTCGTGCGAACAAAGTCCATATCCTGGCGGAGCTCCTGACGCCTTTCGGAAAAACGCATGTCAATGCGAGTGGCTAGATGAATGAGTTCATGCAGGTTAGCAGGAATTTCTCGTGCGGCCAGAACATCTTTAATGTAGCTGGATAGGCCTTTTTTAAAGGTCGCGCAGAGGGCCTCATTATTCCAGGATAATTCGGAAGCAAGAGTACGGAATTGGATGGCGTACTCGCCAACGGAAGAATTACCCTGGACCAGGTTCAGCAGGGCAGTCTCAGCAGAAGAGGCTCGGGCAGGTTCCTCAAAGACACTTCGAATTTCTGAGAAGAAGGAGTGTACAGAGGCAGTGACGGGGTCATTGCGGTCCCAGAGCGGTGTGGCCCATAACAGAGCTTTCCCAGACAGAAGGCTGACTACGAAAGCCACCTTAGACCTTTCAGTAGGAAACTGGTCCGACATCATCTCCAAGTGCAGGGAACATTGTGAAAGAAAGCCACGGCAAAACTTAGTGTCCCCATCAAATTTATCCGGCAAGGATAGTCGTAGGCCGAAAGCGGCCACTCGCTGCGGAGGAGGTGCAGGAGCTGGCGGAGGAGATGATTGCTGAAGCTGTGGTAGTAGCTGCTGTAGCATCACGGTCAGTTGAGACAGCTGGTGGCCTTGTTGCGCTATCTGTTGCGACTGCTGGGCGACCAACGTGGTGAGGTCGGCGACAACTGGCAGTGGAACTTCAGCGGGATCCATGGCCGGATCTACTGTCACGATTCGGCTGGCAGGAGGTGGATCCGGGGTGCGCATCGCGAGCGGGCGCCACCTGCATCGCGAATCGCATCCCGGCTGGAGGCGGTATCGCAGCGCACCCGGTCAGTGGATCTGACCGGGGCGCTGCAGTAGCGGGGATGTTGCGAGCGCTCCGGGGAGGAGCGGGGACCCGGAGCGTTCGGCGTAACAGTCTCCATTTACCTTGTAAGCACAGAGTGGATCCTCTGGATGAGGCAGATAGGCTCAGGATGCATTCCCACAGTTCACTCTCCCTATAAATAACACTCTCTAAGCTCCAGCCTTACTTCCTGAGTTTCATTTTGGACTCTCTACCGGTAGAGATGGAATATGCTAAACAACAGACAGTGGGCACCTAGTGGTCAAGACTTGGGCATTTTTTTTATTTTTTTTCCTCAGGTAAGAAATCTTTTTTAGTAAATGAAGTAAATTACCTAATCTATCAAATGAAGGGAAGTTGTTTGAAACAACAGCGACCATTTAAACTAGGGCAATGGTCCATACGCTCACTAAGGGGGAGAAGTATCATTGCATTTAGACCATTTTTCACGTCTACAAATTTTGCGCAATTGCGCTTTTTTTGCATAGAGCTGCATTTTTTTGGGTGGACAGTTTTCAAAAGTTGTCACCAGTTTGGTCTACCGTACACCACCTAATCCAGTGGACTGGTATGTATCAATTGCGCAAAAAAAAGGTAGAGGTTTTTTTTTGCGCAATTGGGCTTTTTTTTGCAACATATGTAGTCTAACCTAAGAGTGCTAGCAAGGACTCGTAGAAAATGGCAGACGGTGGAAGATGCAGGTGGGGGATGCAGGAGCCGTCTCTCAGCACTGCAGTACTACAACTACTCCCATCATGACACAGAATCTGTCCCATAATGGGAGTAGTTATAGTACCACAGCGCTGAGAGACGCACATCCCCCATCTGCGGGAATCTATTGTGACTGTTAGGACTACTACTCCCATCATGGACAGACTATGTGCCTGATGGGAGTTGTAGTCCTGGGGCTGAAGGATAGATCGCAGCAGGTCATTCTCCAGAGACCCGCTGCAATCTGCATTTATTAACTTAAAAAGCCGGCGGTACATGCGGCTCCACTGCGCTGCCGCCGGCTCCCGTATGCAGATGTCACTATTCATAATCCCCGCCGCCGGGAGACAGGAGCTCTGATTGGTGGAAAGCTATTCACCACTATTCACCAATCAGAGCTCCTGTCTTCTGGCGGGGATTATGAATTGTGACAGGTCTATACAGGGGAGCGAGTGGAGCCGCTTCTACAGTATATAATTGTTATGTGTACTGTACCCCCCTCCCCCAGACTAATACTGACCCCTTCTATAGTGAGCGCTGGGACCGCTGTGTGATTGACAGGTTCCCAGCGCAAGTGTCCGGCCCCACGGACCTTTACATGTTCATCTTCATGATACACACTGCCCGTCCTCCTCTTCATTCTTCTGATGCCGGAGACGAGCGGCTTGTATCATAGTCTGTAGACAGAGCGCTCCCTCCCTGCCTCCACACTGCACAGGGCTGGGGCCAGACAACGGCAGGGGGCGCTCTGACTATAGTGAAACTAGAAGCCGCGCGTCTCCGGTATCAGAAGAAAGAAGAGGAGGGCGGGCAGTGTGTATCATAAAGATTTATAACATATAAAGGTCAGTGGGGCCGGACACTTGCGCTGGGGACCTGTGTGTATATCACACAGCGGTCCCAGCGCTCACTTTACAGGGGGTCACTATTAGTCTGTGGTGGGGAAATACACATAACAATTATATACTGTAGAAGCGGCTCCACTCGCTCCCCTGTATAGACCTGTCACAATTCATAATCCCCGCCAGAAGACAGGAGCTCTGATTGGTGTATAGTGGTGAATAGCTTTCCACCAATCAGAGCTCCGGTCTCCCGGCAGCGGGGATTATGAATCGTGACATCTGTATACAGGAGGCGGCGGGGAGTGCAGTGTTGCCGCCGGCTTTTTAAGTTAATAAATGCAGATCGCAGCGGGTATCTGCGATCTGTCCTTCAGCCCAAGGACTACAACTCCCATCATGGACAGAGTCTATCCATGATGGGAGTAGTAGTTCTATCAGTCCCAATACAGCTGGGGGGTGTGCAAGAGCCATCCCTCAGCACTGCGGTACTACAACTACTCCCATCATGGGACACAAAATGTCCCATGATGGGAGTAGTAGTCCAAGGGCAGACTGACAGATCTCAGGGGTCTCACTCTTGAGACCCCTTGCAACTTCTCCGCCCCTGCCCCTAGTGATGACATCATTAGGGGGCAGAGCTTCACAGTCCAGGCCTGAAGCCAGGGTGGTAAGTATGGCTCTGTTCTCATTATGCGTTTTGAATAATGGGAAAAGAGCCTTTTTGGCAGTGTGTTCCCGAGAGACTCCAGCTGTTGTTTACCTACAGCCCCCATGATGGGAGTTGTAGTTTAGCAACAATTGGAGGCTCCCTCTTTAGGAACACACTGCATTATGTGCGCTCTCCCCAGGGGAGAGCGCCAAAAATGTACTAACCCATTTTTCATGTTTTTATTTTCTTGTCATTTCAGATACGTGAATGCGGACGACTACCTGAGATTCGGTGAACTGTGACGATGAACAGCATTTTTTAATGTCAATAAAAGGGTTAACGAGGGCTGTGGGGGAGTGTTTTTTAAATACATTTTTTATTTAATGTGTTGTGTTTTTTATAATTGAAATTTCATGCTTAGTAGTGGAAGCCGTCTTGTAGACGGAATCTATTACTAAGCTGGGCTTGGCGTTGACCCCCAAAACAGCTAGCGCTAACCCCCAATTATTACCTCTGTACTCACCGCCACAGGCCCAGAGCGTCAAAAATAGTGCTCCTTGGCTAGGCGGTAACAGGCAGGGGTTATTTAGGCTGGATAGGGCCAGTAACAATGGTTCTCGCCCATCCTGGTAACGTCAGGCTGTTGCTGATTGGTTGGTGTCTGACTGACACTGAAAATATGGGGAACCCTATGTGTTGTTGTTTTTTTTTTAATAAAAAAAAGTGTGTGGTTCCCCCTATTTTCAGTGTCAGTCAGATACCAACCAATCAACAACAGCCTGACGTTACCAGGGTGGGCGAGGACCATTGTTACTTGCTCTCCCCATCCTAAATGACCCCATCCTGTTACCGCCTAGGCCCAGGAGCGCTATTTTTGACACTCCAGGCCTGTTGGTACTGGCTCTTCCCGGCAACCCGGTGGCAGTGAGTAACGGGGTAATAATTAGGGGTTAGCGCTAGCTGTTTTTGTGGCTAACGCTAAGCCCGGCTTAGTAATAGATTCCGTCTACAAGACAGCTTCCACTACTAAGCCTAAAAAATTCAATTAAAAAACACGACACATTGAAAAAAAATGTATTTAAAAAAAAACACTCCACACACAGCCCTCATTAAACCTTTTATTGACATTAGAAAAGCTGGTCATCATCGCAACACACTGAATCTGACGTAGTCCTCCCCATTCACGAATCTGAAATGAGAAAAGAAAAGGTTAGGACATCATTTGCGATCTCACCTGGGGAGTGCGCCCATACTGCAATGTGTAACAGGGAGCCTCCAATTGTTCTTGTCTGCCTACTGTATCCTGTATATACAGTCATCTAGAGATGGCTGTATATACAGGAGAGCACACAAAGATTTAACTCAGAACTGCTCAGCAGCAGTGTGGGTTAACTCTTTCCTTGCTGGGCTCCTGTATAATATACATGGATACACTATGCCCCCTGTATACTATACAGCGGGCGGAGGTAAGTAGTGATGCTCTGCACCCTGTATATGTATATGCTATACATAACTCCTTACACTCCGTGGGGCGGGCGCTCTGCATCTGACCCATGGAGTAGTAGCTGAAGGCAGTGAAAAAAATGCACACAGGGTACAAAAATGTTTGTTTCCGCATTTCATTTTTTCATTTTTTTAAAGAAGCAATCTGATTGCACTACTCTTCCTCTGTACAGTTTTTGATAAATCTCCCCCAAGAAAAATTACCAAAATGCAGGAAAAGCTGGGACAGTTTTTCAGGCGTTTTTGCTGGTGGACAAAAAAAACCTCAGTGGAATCCTGAAAAACAATAGAACAAAAGCCCAGCGTCCAGGATACACCACTTTTCCTGTGAGGTGTAGAACAGATCTGCAAATAGAACTGTGTGGAGATTTAGATCATTGCACAAAATTTATCATGGAGCTTGCACAAGTTTGATAAATTTGGAGAAATTGCACCAAATTTAGACCAACCAAAATGATCTACAAAAAACGTCTACCAACAACATTGATACATCTCCCCCTAAGTGCTAGAGATGTTAAAGAGGAGGGTCAGGGGAGGGTTATTCTGGCTTTATTCATCTTATCCCCTATCCAAAGGTTAGGGGATAAGATGCATGATTGCAGGGGTCCTGCCAATGGGCACCCCCACGATCTTGGTGCAGCCACAGGCATTCTGTGCCGCGTGCTGCCTCCGAGACGGGAACATGATGTTGTGCTACACCCCCTCCATTCATGTCTATGGGAGGGAGCGTGACGGAGGGGGCATGCTGTGATATCACTAGGTGGCGTGGCCGTGACGTCATGTCCCCGTCTCGGAGGCAGCACCCAGCACAGAATACTGGAGGCTGCACTGGGATCGTGGGGGTCCCCAGCGGCGGGACCTCTGTGATCATAAATCTTATCCCCTATCCTTTGGATAGGATATATAAAGCCAGAATACCCCTTTAATACCACACAGACAAGTCAAGGACAGAAATAGAAGAATCAGAACCTAAAGACAAGGATTAAACCAGGAAAGACAGGGTCACATTCAAATTGTCAGGAAGAGGGCAGAGTCGGGAACTAGTAAGCGGTCAGGTCCAGGAAACAGTAATATAATTCGGGACAGAACATGTGTGAGGGATAGGAACCACAATCACAGTCATCTGTGACCAGAAGATGCCTGCTTGAATGTCCCACTTTTCAGGAGATATGGAATGCCGGCACCACAACTGATTGTGCCGCCACACCCCTCTGTTAATTGACCCGCTTGTCCTTCATCCAGTTGTGAGCTGCTTGGCACAGAGCTGGTCCTTATGGCAGCATTGGGACACTCCCAGTAGCACATGACAGGGACTGGACAAGACCTGGGAGCAAGGATCAGTATGTTTCTGACAATACCCCTGTGTAGATACAGCATTGGAACGTTGTCTAATTCCCAAATATACCTACAAATACTATATTTGTGAATAGAAATTTTGATGACAGTAACAGATCTTGTAGTAATTTCTTTACCAAAATGATGGAGTAAAGTGAAGTTAAATAGTGTTTTTTTTTTGTCTTATACACTTAAAGGGGTACTCCCATGGAAACTTTTTTTTTTTTTTTTTTTTTAAATCAACTGGTGCCAGAAATTTAAACAGATTTGTAAATCACTTCTATTTAAAAAAAATCTTAATCCTTCCAGTACTTTTTAGGGGCTGTATACTAAAGAGAAATCCAAAAAAGAAATGCATTTCCTCTAATGTCATGACCACAGTGCTCTCTGCTGACCTCTGCTGTCCATTTTAGGAACTGTCCAGAGCAGGAGAAAATCCCCATAGCAAACATATGCTGCTCTGGACAGTTCCTAAAATGGACAGCAGAGGTCAGCAGAGAGCACTGTGGTCATGACATCAGAGGAAATGCATTTCTTTTTTGGATTTCTCTTTAGTATACAGCCCCTAAAAAGTACTGGGAGGATTAAGATTTTTTTTTTAATAGAAGTTATTTACAAATCTGTTTAACTTTCTGGCACCAGTTGATTTAAAAAAAAAAAAAAAAAAAAAAAAGGTTTCCACGGGAGTACCCCTTTAACAGAAAAGAAAATATATAACTGAGTAGTACACCTAATTTAATGCGGTAGCTGAACTGCTCAGAAGTAACACAAGGGTAAATGGGAATTGTTTTATTTAAGCAGAAGGGTATTTGGGAATAAACCTTAAGAAGCCTGAGTGTTAAGAAGCAATTATCAGGGCACCAGGAGTCCAGAGCCGACTGACTGCAAAACCTGGAGCCGCTTATCGTTGCCTCTCCAGACGCTTTTTCCCAGAATTTCATGTTAAATTAAAGAAGACGTTCAGAAGTCTGTAGAGAATCTTGTGTATGGAGAACACTCCGAGTCCTTACATGTCTGGCCTGTCCATGAAACTTTGTGAAACTTTTATTTGGTAAAAAAAAAATCTGTTTAACCATGAAAATAACATTACCTTCAAGTCCATGTATTTTTTACGTTTGTAATGTTAAAGTCGAATTCTAGTCACGAGATACATAACACCCTTTGGGGAAAATAAGTATGACAAAAATGAATGGGTGGTGAACAGGAGAGAGATGCTTTAAAGGGGTATTCCGCCGCTGGACATCTCATCCCCTAACCGTTCTGAATGCCGGGTGCTGCGCGGAGCTATCTTTGCATGGGGATAAGATGTCTAGCGGTGGAGTACCCTTTTAAAAAAAAAAAGAGGAAAACTAAATACATTTTTTTATTTACTTTTTTCATTATTTATATAGTCTCTTTATTTTATTTATTTATTTATTTATTAACCCTTTTAATATGGAAGCTTTTTTTTTATAATAAATTATATGTTGTTTGATATTTTTTTAAATTAATTATGTAAGGGTGATTATAATTTCTATACTCCCCAAAACTGTATTGACCAGAAAACTGTTTGTTGTAAAGTTGAATAAAGAAATAAACCCACTGCTACATAGAGCGAGGGTCATGTTACTGAGGTTACCATCCAATTCCCAGTTTCCAAGTAAAGTGCATAACAATACCGTCTGGTAACAAGAACTGAATATTACCTGCAGAAGTTGCCCTTCATGGGTCCTAACAGCTTTTCCCAGTACATAGAAAACCTGTATGGGAACTCATGATGGCACAGGTAAATGAAAAAGATGGCAGTCAGAAACCAAAGCAAATGGATGATTAACTGAAACTCAAAAACCTTTCCCTAAATCTTTCCTTAGATCTGTCCCAAAATACTGATGCTAACATTAGACAACACTAACCTCACTGTCCCTGAAAATATCCCTACTGAAAACCCTTACCTGTAAAACTGACCCGAACACAAATAACTAGAGAATTCTAGGACCCAAAGACAAAATGCAAGGCTGAGCAGATACTGAACTAAGGAGCAAATGCAACAAGAACCAACAGAAAACCCCAGCTACAAGATACAGAAATAACGACTACACAGGGATAAACCAAGTGATACCTAAATAATGGAGAGCAAGGGGATTGTCCTTGTCTTTTTGTTGTACATACTGTATTTTAGTAATTTATTGTGGTATGCATTGGGGGGTGTAGGGTAGTTGGGGTGTTGCTGTAGTATATGAGGGGTTAATTTAACCCTTGTCACTCGTGACGCCAGGGTGAGTGTTAAAACTATGAGGTAATGCTGGGCCTATCGCCACCCTTCCCAAGAGCGATAGGTGAGTGTAGAATAATGGATTGTCCACAACCGGTGCTGAACTGGAAAACTTGTAGAAACTTTACTGAAGATTTTCTGTACATGCAGTAATGGTGACAGTCCAGATAGCAGAGTCTTTATACAGCACGGCAATGACTGACAGTCGGTTGGGACCGGTAGCTCTCTTTGGAATAGGAGGATTGGATTGCATAGATACGCTGGATTTAGGGGTTGGTTTAGGTCCAGTGATCTTGCGAAGATTTCGGGGAATTGTAATAACTCACAATCTGGATTATGGCCGAGGCCACAAGGCTTTGGCCTAGTGGTTGCCCATGGCAGCTACGTGGCATCTCCTGCAGAGGATAAGGTCCCCAATCCTTGGTAAAGGCCGAGGCACTTCCAGAGTATATCTGGTCATCTTGGTGCTGTGACAACTGGGAGCCACTGGTGTATGGGTTAGTGACAGTGTTCATGTAATACCCCTGTGGGTGTAGAGTTGCTGCCTGGTACAAATGGTGCGTGGTCTAGGATGGTGAATCCTATGGTTGTCTAGAATGTTATGGTTTAATATCTAATATACCTAGTGGACTAGGGTGGTTTAGAGATTAGCACTTAATAGTATATAATACTTAAAGGGGTACTTCACCCCTAGACATCTTATCCCCTATCCAAAGGATAGAGGATAAGATGTCTGATCATGGGGGGTCCCGCTGCAGGTGACCCCCACGATCTCGGCTGCGACACCCCAGACATCCGGTGCACGGAGCGAACTTCACTCCGTGACGGATGACTGGCGATGCAGGGGTGGAGGCTCGTGAAATCACAGGCACTCCCCGCTCTTGATGTCACGGCCTTGCCCCCTCAATGAAAGTCTATGGGAGGGGTGTGACGTCTGTCATGCCCCCTCCCTTAGACTTGCATTGAGGGGGCATGGCCGTGATGTCACGAGCCTCCAGCGCTGCACCCCATGCTCTAAAGGAACGCCGGGTGCAGCAGGGAGATCGTGGGGGGAATATCCCTTTAAATTCTATAGACTATTATATGGTTTAGAATGATGAAGGGGTAAATGTTGGTCATCTAAGGAAAAGTGAACCTATTATTTCAGTGATACTGGTTTCCATAAGGAAGTCCAACATTTTTTAAAGGGATACTCCAGTGGAAAACTTTTTTTTAAATCAACTGATGCCAGAAAGTTAAACAGATTTGTAAATTACTTCTATTAAAAAACCTTAATCCTTCCAGTACTTATTAGTGGCTGTATACTACAGAGGAAATTCTTTCATTTTCGATTTCCCCTATCAAAGGATAGTGGATAAGATGCCTGATCGCGGGGGTCCCGCCGCTGGGGACCCCCATGGTCTTCCACACAGCACCCCGTTAGAATCAGCCCCCGGAGCGTGCTCGCTCCGGGTCTGATTAGTAGCGATTACGGGAACGGAGCAAAGTGACGCCACGGCTCCGCCCCCGTGTGACATCACGCTCCGCCCCCTCAATGCAAGCCTATGGAGGGGGCGTGACAACTGGATAGGGGATAAGATGTCTTAGCGCCGGAGTACCCCTTTAATGCACATCTCCTCTGCCCATTGACTTTTTAATGTTATTTCTGCTGTCCTGTTCACACATCGGATATTCTGCTAGCGGAATTCCGATGCTGAATTCCTTTCCGCTTGAAGAAAGAACATGTTCATTCTTCAAGCAGAATCCGCTAGCAGAAATCAATGGAAGTCAATGGTAAAAATAAATTCCGCCCGACATCGTTTTCGAGCAGAATTTGTGCGGAATTTGCGCAGAAATGGCTGAAAAAAACTTCACTTCTTTCTTTCCCATATCCGCGCGCAAGTTCCGCACGAATTTCGTGCGAAAAGAGAGTTCTTTTTTCCGCACATACATTTTTTCAGCGTGAATTCCTCTTGATTTGCTCAGTGTGAACGCACCCTGATAGAGAGAGCCCTGCCAGCAAGGGGAGATAAACAATAAGTGCGGGAGACAGCTGGGTATCTGTGTGAACATAGGGATGAAGCTGTTCACAATGCAGTGGCAGCAGGGTTATTGTAGGTAGGGTTGTCACCTCGCCAGTATTTTACCGGCCATCCTGCCGGTAATTTTATATTAAAAATACCGCCGGTATTTATCCAACCAATCATCCAACTCCCGGAATGTTGCACCATATACTATACCAGTGTTTCCCAACCAGAGTGCCTCCAGCTGTTGCAAAACTGCAACTCCCAGCATGTGCTGTCCGGGAATGCTGAGAGTTGCAGTTTTGCAACAGCTGGAGGCACTCTGGTTGGGAAACACTGATCTACACTATATACTACTATAGAGTTCAACATGCTGGGAGTTGTAGTTTTCGTTTGGGGCAGCTGCTAAGCCACAGGCTGTATCAGGGCATGCTGGGAGTTGTAGTTAATAACTAACCGCAACTCCGAAATTTAATTTTTTTTAAAAGCGCAAAAAGTCACATCAAAACAAAAATAGTACTTTTAAAAACTACTGATCAGGGCGCAAAAAAATGAGCCCTCCTACAGGCTCGTATAAGGAGAAATAAAAAAGTTATAGGGGTCAGGATAGGACAAAATTTCCCCTGCTTGTGTATCCTGTGATGTCACGCATATATAATTAATTATGCAAATTACCATGACCGGCATTTTTTTTTTTTTGCAAGAAAGGTGGCAATCCTAATTGTAGGGTGTAGGTTGTCCTGAAGAGATGGGTATCCAGGTTGCATATGAAGGTATTGATGGTGATTGAGAGCTGGATATGTCTAGGTAGCAGATTCTAGTGTATTAGGGAAACACAGGAGAAGTCTTGGAGACGGTTGTGTGAGGTGACGACAAGGGAAGAGCACAGGAAGAGATCTGTAGAGGATCAGAGATTACGCAATGGGCAGTTCCTGGGAGATCATGTTGGACGGGCTTGTGGACGGGCTTGTATGTCATAGTGAACAGTTTAAACAGAATTTTTTGGGCATCAAGTATCCTGTAAATGGCCTGGCACAGGAGAGAGGCAGAAGAGAAGCGAGATGACGTAATTTAGTCGGGTGGCAGAGTTGAGGATGAATTGGAGCGGAACAAGAGTGTTCCATGGAAGGCTACAGAGGAGAATGTTGCAGTAGTCTAAGCGGAGGATGATGAGGGAATGTGTTAGTCGTTTAATTGAGTCTAAGTTGAGGAATAAGTGGATTCGAGGTGCAGGCAAGAGGAGGTGGCAAAGTCTAGATGTGTGGTTTAAAGGGGTACTCCACTTGCCAGCGTTCGGAACATTTAGTGCCGAATGCTGTGTGCGCGCTGTCGGGGTCGGCCACGCCCCCTCAATGTAAGTCTATGTGATGGTGAAATAGATCCTGGTTGCACATATAGCAACATACACATAACAGGGCAGCAGATAATCACTATGACAGGTTCGAGATAAACGGACTCCGGGCAAGGACTATATTACCTGTCTTTATTGGCTGCAGAACAGCCGTCTAAGTCACAGAAAAAGACCAATGGGGAGGCAGATGCACAGGCAAGATAAGGTGGTGGAGGTGATCAGGCTCCTGTCTGCGTCCGCTGTTAATCTACCTCAGCGACTTTTCTCGCAGCTGTTCCTTAGCTTGCAACCCGGTAGTCCCATCTGGGGTGCCACCTGAAATAGATCCTGGTTGTACCCAGTGAAGATCTGCCCTCTTCCTGATTAGATGATTGATCAGATCTGCCACCCAGACACCTGTCAGCTGAGATGATATTTTCTTTATTACAGAGGAAAAGACCACCGGGGGTTTTATATGGTTATACAATGCTGTGTGCAGGAAGTGAGGTGAATTGGGTGTGAAAAGCAGCTAATTAGTTAAAACTCCTTGTACGTATTTCTTATCTCTACCACATTCCAATACAGGACACCATCTTCGATGTTCGTTGGAGGGAGGGAGCAAACAGGTGGAGGAGGAGGGAGCAGTTCAGAGCAGCAAGAATATACAATGCAATTTAGGAAAATAGACATTTTATTAAGTGTATGTATATATATATATATATATATATATATATATATATGTTTTAATACAGTACAGTTTATATTAGTACATATCAATCCACTACAGTTTATATTAGCACACATGAGTACACTACAAGGGGCGTGACAGCTGCCACCCCCTCCCATAGACTTGCATTGAGGGGGAGTGGCCTGATGTCACGAGGGGACGTGACCGACCCCCGCAGCGCACGCACACTGCATTCGGAACTAAATGTTCTGAACGCTGGCCAGTGGAGAACTCCTTTAAAGGACAGAGCAGATTTGAAGGTAACCCCAAGGAAGTGGACTTGTGGGACTGGGGAAAAAGTGGAGCCACTCATTGTGATTGATAAATTGGTTAAAGGGGAGGGGGTGGAGCGAGAAGGTTGATAGATAATGAATTCAGTTTTTTCCATGTTGAGAAGAAGGAAGATATAGCTGACAGGCACCCTGGGACCTTGGATAGAACGTAGGTGACATCTGGACCAGAGACATGTAAATGACAATACAGACAGTGCAGCTCCTTGTTATGTGTGCCTGATCTCTGATGTATCAGGAGAGAGCTGGGTGAACAACAATGCCAGATGCATTCGGCCCATTCTGCGTTACCCTTGAAAGAGTCATCTGCAACACCGTCCATTGATGTTTCCTACTACAGCTGGATAATATCTTTTATTTACTGCCGTGTCTCCATGGGTTTGTTGGACTTTGTTACATGAATTTCTGTATTTAGCTATGTAATTCTTTGAGATCAAATATACTTTGATATTGATATATGAATTATCTATTTCCACTGGGGGATTTTTGATCCTTTTATTAATTTATTCCTGTATCTATATCTAAGTGAGCCTGTAACCTAACCCATCATTTAATATTAATGATTTATATATCACTGGGAGTTCTACATTGACCTGTATATTATTATATGTTATGCTTTATGAATTATTGATTGAAGGAGGTTTCCAGGCATGAAAGTGATTTTTATTTCATGACTATACTAACCTGCCCCAATCCTCTGCTGCTGTTTTGACCGTGCTTATTCCTTGCTGATCTCCACCTTCTTATTGCTGCCATTTTTTTTATTCTCCTTCAGTAGAACAAAGGCCATAATCATGTCCCATCTTAGCCAGTGACTGGTATGATCCTAATTGTCTGTGTATGGGTTGAACTCTAGGTCCTCACCCAGACCCCAAGATGTTTGTCTAATGCCCATCCTATAGCCTGAATTCCCCCATTAGATGACAAAGGGCCCTAATAACAATCAGTCACAGTTCCTTTAGTGAGGTAATCCCCCATAAGGTGATTTTACTACATACCTGCCAGATAGTAATGGACATGCTTAGGAAGGATCCGCACTTGTCTTGGGACTAAATGGCTATTTTGTGAGATTATCATAATGCTGTGGCTATCTTTTTGTGAACAGTATATTTCCTGTGGGAGTTCGGTCTCTTAAACTATACATCCAATAGTTCCATGCTTGTAAGTTTGAAGTCACTTTCCTCCCTCCCACACAATAGCCACCCCACCCATTGAAACACAAATGAGCTGCATCCATTCAAAAGACCAGTGTTTTTTTGGGGGGCGAAAATCACAGAAAAACTGTGAGACAACCTTCACACACAGGTACAGACACTTTATTATGAACTTCACCAACGTTACTGCCCCTGTAATACAGTCAAATGAAAACAATTCCTGGAATACCCCTTTAAAACTAGTGCCTTAATAACAACCAGTCACAGTTCCATCATAAGAAAGACCTACAAACTCAAGACGATGCATTAAACAAAAGATATTACCTGATACAAATAATTATAGCACCGGCGCAAATGATGTCTATTTCAGCAGCCTAGATACGACGGGGTGGATCCCTGTATTTCCACTCCAGGGTTAATTAAGCTATAAACAAGTTAAGTTGTGTATCTGTGCTACGAGAGGTAGATATTCAAATTAGTACTTACTTAGTTTCTGTAGTGGGAGTTCATATATGAATACAGCATTCACTGAAAGGAGAAACGTGTGCCGTGATTGGTCTATTCACTATCACTCTGCTACTTTGTATCAACAATTCAAGTTGCTATTAGACGTCAAATACAGGAGCTATGTATTTACGTTACAGTCCGTATTGGTATCCTGAGATAGATAAAAATTACACTGATAACCGCATCGTTTATCTTATAGTCCCAATTCCCAGGTAAGTAATGACAAGTGTACGTTATACTTGTGTCCACGCTAGCTGTCCTATTATGCTGCCGGCGTGGTTTAACTACAGAAATGCCTAAGTCCTAGATGTACCTCCGGTTTCTGTTTCCAGTTCCTCCAGGGATTAACGATACGTTCTTGTAACTGTACGTTGGTCCTGCTGGGTGACAAGGAGCCGAAGGCCGGGAGAACTGCTCTGGCCGGATGCGTCTCACTGGCTGGCTATCTTGAAATGACAGTACTGAGCCGAGGCCAGCAATTTGCTTAGTGACGTCACTTACTGTAAAGGCCTAGGGCCAAAAACGTACAGTTACAAGAACAGAACTTTAATCCCTGGAGGAACTGGAAACAGAAACCGGAGGTACATCTAGGACTTACCCCCCTTCTGTAGTTAAACCACGCCGGCAGCATAATAGGACAGCTAGCGTGGACACAAATATAACGTACACTTGTCATTACTTACCTGGGAATCGGGACTATAAGGTAAACTATGCGGTTATCAGTGTAATTTTTATCTATGTCAGGATACCAATACGGACTGTAATGTAAATACATAGCTCCTGTATTTGACGTCTAATAGCAACTTGAATTGTTGATACAAAGTAGCAGTGATAGTGAATAGACCAATCACGGCACACGTTTCTCCTTTCAGTGAATGCTGAATGCTGTATTCATATATGAACTCCCACTACAGAAACTAAGTAAGTAATAATTTAAATATCTACCTCTCGTAACACCGATACACAACTTAAATTGTTAAAAGATATTACCCCAATGTGAATTTTGCAGTTGACTTTTATCAATTACCCATATGCACTAGACATGTGTCGCTCTAAAAAAGTGTTGCCTATCACAGTACCCCATTGCCAGATCAAATATCCTTACTATCGGGCACAGAGACTCTATTTGTAATCACAGAGTCCTTATTACCTGTCTTAAATGGGTACTCCGCCCCTAGACATCTTATCCCCTAAAGGATAAGGGATAAGATGTTTGATCGTGGGAGTCCCGCCGCTGGGGACCCCCACGATCTTGCCTGCGGCACCCCAGAAAACTTCGCTCTGTCCCGGATGACTGGCGATGCAGGGCGGAGGCTCGTGACATCACAGTCACGCCCCACTCGTGACGTCACAGCCACTCCCATAGACTTGCATTGAGGGGACGTGGTTATGATGTCACGAGAGGGGCGCGGCCATGATGTCACGAGCCTCCGGCGCTTAACCCGATGCTCTAAACGAACGCTTGGTGCTACACAGAGATCGCGGGGGACCCCAGCGGCGGGACCCCCATGATCAGACATCTTATCCCCTATACTTATGATAGGGGATAAGATTTCTAGGGGCAGAGTACCCCTTTAATGTTTCCAATGCCTTTATCAGAGGACCTTTTACCAGCTACAGTGCCTATTGCCTCACAGAGGCAGTTACTTAGCCCTTGATTTTCCTGCACTGCTCTTTTCCTCCACCTATTGTGAGTAACATTTGACTGAGGAGGAGTCATATAACTTACTCTTCAGTGACACTGATATTATGAATCATCCCCACAAACATATCAAAAATCCTTCACCCTTGTGCACTCAGATTACTAAGTAAGCACATCATTATAATAAAATGTACAAACAAGAAAGTTGCAACAGCACTCTAGGTCAAAAAATGGAGGCTCTCAGCGCACTTTTTGATCAAAATATTATAATAAAATGAATGTTATAATAACATCTCTGGGCAACAACTATCCTGCTTCTTGATCAGTCCCAGGGATAAAGACTTCTTACGGAAGTAATCTCATCTGTCTTATTGCTTCTGCATGGACAAGATCATTGAAAGAAAGAAACACTGTGTCAGGTCTACTATTGACCCAACACTGGGGATAGTAAAATTAAGATTTTACCCCCTAAACCCCCTTTTGTGCTCCAGCTTAGTGCATCGCATCACATATACGGTAATATGGCGTTTTTGCTGTGTTTTCAGCAACATTTTGTAAGTTTCACTTTTAGCCTTTTAGCATCATTTTTTTTAAGTCTTCCCATATGATCAATTTGGGGCTAAAATTCCTTATATTTACATGTGAACTAAGGGAACAATTTTTTTTAAAGTATTTATTTAATATTTGGCATTTTAAGTAACAGACATCACCAGTAAGGTGAAACAATGTGAAACACAAACAACAACCTCCGCAGGTCCCAGAGACCGACTCCAGCACAGTGACAGGGATTCAAAGTATGCAAAAACATTCGACCAGCAGGACAGAAAGTGGCATCCGAGACCCAACCGGAGGTAGTCCAACGCAGACAGACACACATGCACACACCCACGCACACAACCCAGTAAGACCCCCCCCCCCCCCCCACACACACACACACATACACACACAACCCAGCCCCCTCCTGTAAAGCACAGCAGGACTCTATGGATAATCTAGCCAGTGGGTCATCAGCCGACACATCCAGTAAAAGCCAGCAGGTCCGTACCAATTGTCAAATTTCTTAGGGCACTCACATACTGTATAGTGCCTGGTACAACGGGACATAGTTGTTAACATAAGTTAGCCAACGAGACAGAGGGGGAGAGGAAGTAACTTTCCTGGTCATTACTACCACTATCTATGCGAACTACCACCTCATTAATGACCCCCAGCAGGCATATCATAGGGGTGAGTAAGAAAGGAAAGTCTAGATTATCTGCCAAAAACCCCATCACCTCCCTCCAGAAGGGGGCAACTACTGGACACTCCCACACAACATGTAAAAAAAAGTACGGACATCCGAAGAACAACGAAAACACAGATCAGACGGGGAAACACCAATGCTTAGCAGGGGTATAATACAACCTCAAAAGACATCTAGATTGGATCAACATATCTCTACTTCTAACCACAGTGGAATATTAGGAGTCTTCAAACTCCTTCCGCTGACATTTAGACAAATCCGGGATATCAGTCACCCACTTATGAAAGGCTTCAGAGAAAGGGCAAGGTCCAAGTGTCTGGAGGAGAGCATAGGACTGAGTAAGGGGTTTAGAAAGATCCGTAGTGCCCAGGAGAAGCTCCACATCAGACAATGCAGGAGTAACCGTCAGGGAGTCAAACTGCACCTGAACCGCATGCCGAAGCTGAAGATACCTATAAAAGGCATTTCCAGGGATGCTATAACGTTCCTTCATGTCCGAAAAGGATAAGAAAACATGATCCTCTTCAAACAAGTGGATCACAAATTTGACTCCATGAGAACCCCAGAAACTGGCCTCCTGTAACCCATGTAGGTGAGATGAATGTACGTTCCCCCACAAGGGTGCCCTAGGAGATACCAAAGGCTGTAGAAATGTACTCTACACCACAGACCACACTTTAGCTATAGTTTGTAGGGGAGTGGGAAAGAAAGAGTGGGAATGATACCTGTAGAGTGAGTTAGTAAGAGCTACATAGGAACCCATAATCGCTGAGTTTGACAGATCCAGATGAAGTATCCTCCTTTAGACTTTAGCAGGCCCCCCCCCTTTAGGCATTAGCAGGGCCCCCCTTTAGATGGCAGGGCCCCCTTTAGACATTAGCATGGCCCCTCCTTTAGACATTACCAGGGCCCCTTTTAGACATTAGCATGGCCCCCCCTTTAGACATTAGCAGGGCCCCCTTTAGACATTAGCAGGGCCCCCTTTTAGACCTTAGCAGGACCCCCTTTAGACATTAGCAGCCCCCTCCCCCTTTAGACAGCAGGGCCCCCCTTTAGACATTAGTAGGACCCCCTTTAGACATTAGCAGGGCCCCCCCTTTAGACAGCAGGGCCCCCTTTAGACATTAGCAGAGCCCCCCTTTAGACATTAGCAGGGCCCCCCTTTAAAATTTAGCAGCCCCCCCCCTTTAGACATTAGCAGGACCCCCATTTAGATATTAGCAGGACCCTCCCCTTTAGACAGCAGGGCCCCCTTTAGACATTAGTAGGGCCCCCCTTTAGACAGCAGACGCCCCTTTAGACATTAGCAGGGCCCCCCTTTAGACATTAGCAGGACCCCCTTTAGACATTAGAAGGGCCTCCATTTAGATATTAGCAGGACCCTCCCCTTTAGACAGCAGGGCCCCCTTTAGTCATTAGTAGGGCCCCCCTTTAGACAGCAGGCCTCCCCCTTTAGACATTAGCAGGACACCCTTTAGACATTAGAAGGACCCCCCTTTAGACAGCAGGGCCCCCTGTAGACATTAGCAGGGCCCCCTTTAGACATTAGCAGGGCCCCCCCTTTAGACAGCAGGGCCCCCTTTAGACATTAGCAGGACCCCCTTTAGACATTAGCAGGACCCCCTTTAGACATTAGCAGCCCCCCTTTAGACATTAGCAGGGCCCCCCTTAGACATTAGCAGCCCCCCCCCTTTAGACATTAGCAGGACCCCCTTTAGACATTAGCAGCCCCCCCTTTAGACATTAGCAGGGCCCCCCTTAGACATTAGCGTCCCCCCCCCTTTAGACATTAGCAGGGCCCCCCTTTTAGACAGCAGGGCCCCTTTACAGATTAGCAGAGCCCCCCCCCCCCTTTAGACATTAGCAGGGCCCCCCCTTTAAAAATTAGCAGGGCCCCCCCTTTAGACATTAGTAGGCCCCCCTTTAGACATTAGCAGGGCCCCCATTTAGACATTAGCAGGACCCTCCCCTTTAGACAGCAGGGCCCCCTTTAGACATCAGTAGGGCCCCCCTTTATACAGCAGCCCCCCCCCTTTAGACATTAGCAGGGGCCCCCCTTTAGACATTAGCAGTGGCCCCCCCTTTAGACATTAGCAGGGCCCCCTTTAGACATTAGTAGGACCCCCCTTTAGACAGCAGGGCCCCCTTTAGACATTAGCAGGATCCTTCTTTAGATAGCAGGACCCCCTTTAGACATTAGCAGGGCCCCCTTTAGACATTAGCAGTGGCCCCCCCTTTAGACATTAGCAGGGCCCCCTTTAGACATTAGTAGGACCCCCCTTTAGACATTAGCAGGATCCTTCTTTAGATAGCAGGACCCCCTTTAGACATTAGCAGGACCCCCTTTAGACATTAGCAGGACCCTTCTTTAGATAGCAGGACCCCCTTTAGACATTAGCAGGACCCCCTTTAGACATTAGCAGGGCCCCCTTTAGACATTAGCAGGGCCTCCTTTAGACATTAGCAGGGCCCCCTTTAGACATCTGGGCCCACCTTTAGACAGCAGGCCCCCTGTAGACCGCAGCCCTCACCCTTGTGGACAGGTCACCTGCGGCTGTCCTCTGTCTGGTGCTGCCACTCCACTGCTCCCGTCCGCATCATTGCGTTCTATGGAGGAATCATGTCACTCTGCTTCCTCTGTAGCTTTACGCTGGGCGCAGGGGAGGAGTAGTGACATGTATGTCACATGCTCTTACATAGAACCCCATGATGCAGATGGGAGAACGGGGCAGCGGAGCGGCAGCAGGTATCGGACATGGTATCGGGGACATTGAAAGAGTCCCCGATACCATGGAAATGGCCCGTACCGGCCCCGATACCGATATAGTATTAAGGCCAGGTGCCACCGGCCGAAACGCATCACCATTATGCGTCTACTGTGTACTGCGTGCTTGTTATAATAAACTGCTCTCAATCTGCTTTGATTATACCGCGCTGGACTTCCATTTCTTTCTTATAAGCTGGGGTGTTGTTGTACAGAACATGGGTAAGAGCTGGAAGAGTTTGTTCAGAGTGAAGTCACAAGCTCAGGTCAGGGGGCAATCAGAAGAGTGGTCAAATGAAAAGTCAGGTCAAACACAGGAGACACGGTACCTTAGAGGAAGTAGTGTCTTATTGCTCAGGCAAAGGTTCAGCAGAACTGGACTGGTGAGGTAATGGACGCACGCACTGGCCCTTTAAAGCCAAGAGACCCAACTTGCACAGAACAATGTAGTGGAGAAGCCAGGCAGCGTGTTGAGCAGGGGTGAGGTAAGTATGGCATGCAGCAGCTGGGGAACTAAACATTTTCTCTTGGATATTGCTTACTGTCTAGCGATGTTTTTTGGCCACTGTATAGTTGTATTATTTACTCGCTATATGGTACATGATGAGAAACCAACAAATTGCACAGAGCACCAACAAACTTGCTAGATGCAGGGCCAGCTCAAGGTATAAGTGGGCTCTTGGCCAAGGGCACTGAATATACCCCACATTTAGCTTGATGATATTTATTTATCAGATTGTCAATGGCCGTCCAAGCCCAGTTGGCCCAGGTTTTCCTGTTGCTGATGCTGACTTTGGCTACGAGTCTAGCTCAGCCAGGAATAATTTCCAACAACTACATCCCATAGCAAGCCCGAATATCCATCATCCAATCATCATTGAACGTTGGGTCTATGGTTGTGAAATGCCACTTACAGCACATTAGCTGAGAGATAAGTTATTAAGTTAATGTCTTATAGCTTCAGTCCCCATGTCTGGTTCTCCGTAATGTGTTTATTATCATTGTTGGCCAGATGTTGCAGTAATTGAATGCATTCATGAATTAACAGATCTGTTATTTTATTTGTGCTCGGGAGGAGCAGACTTCTGAAACAGCCATGATAATTTATTACCTGTTTCCATAGACCCGGGATCATACATCTTTTATACAGTATTTCCTTCTAAAGAAGTGTTAATTCTCGACTTGACAATTCGCTGGGTGTTAGTTAAGATCCTAATGATGTCTACGAGCTCTGAAGTATATAGGTCCACGGAGGATTTGAAAGGCAAAAGTTTTTAATAAGGAATTTTGTTATCAGAGTTGATTTCTTTGCCTATGTAGCATTAATTAAATGGTGCAAAGCTGCAATAATTAACCCCTTAAATAGTTTTATAATTAATTTTTATATAGTTTAGCTGCTAATGCTCTCGACTCAGGGTTCCAATCCACTGGAGTCAATTAGAAGACCTAACATTGAGATATTTAGCTAGGTGGAAGTCTTATCAATAGAATTCTCTTAAAGGAGAACTCCAGAAAAAAGGAACTTCTTAGGAAGTGTGCGTGTCATCTACCGGTAGACGGCACATGCTCCATTCATTTCTAGAAATGAATGGAGCGCCGATGATGCCCAAGAGCTGTATTCAGGTCATTTTTGCCACTCCCATAAAAATTAATGGAGCGTGTGCCATCTGCAGAACGCGCTCCCCACTGAGCGCCGTGTCCCGGCGATCAGCTACTTATCCCTTATCCTGTGGATAGGGGATACGTTTATTTTTGCTGGATTTCACCTTCAAACCCCTAATATCTGGTAGCAGAAAATTGTACTTAAACAAATTTATCACCCCAAGAAATATAACTTACAGATAAAGTGTTATCACAAATTGTACTGGCTTCAGCATGTTTTTGTTTGAAATATCTCTGAAAGGAAGTTGCAAAGTCCTTTCATTGTCAGTATGGTGTTGTCTCCACAGCTTCCCGGCCCCTCCCTCTCTCCTGAGACAATGCATCAGTATTGCCTGTTTCAGGAGGCATGGCTGGATCTTGTCTCTGAACTATTGCCCCGCCCTCTGAGTGATAGCTTACACTGCCCAGCACTGCTCTATAGTGTCATCCATGCTGCTACTTCTTAGCATGTGCTACAGAGTTATAGAAGGGCAGGATTTCATCTATGTGGGCAGTCTGTGGTGGCCATCATAGCATGTAGTCTTCACCCAATAGCTCAGAGACAAATGAAAATTAAAGACGGAGAAAAATGGTGACAAATTCCCTATACAAGTTATATATTGTACATAAATAGTGCTGCCCGTGATATACACAGCATGATGCATATGCTTTATGTCGTTTTTGGTATCTGAAAGCATAGTAGAGAGCTTACAGTATCTTACCTGTGTATATTGGCCCTACGGGGTCACACCTGACCGTAGATGTTAGTGAAGAGGGATGTTGGATTTTCTACACAACATAACACATCTCATATCTCAAGTGTATGGCCGGCTTTAGATCAAATAGGTGGTATACTGATTTTGCTACCATTGCTTCTACACAACTCCTAACAGGAGCTCTATCTATACCATGGTTATTACATAGTTGTAGTCATTTACCGTATTTTCTCGCCTAGACTACACAGCCTACATCACCATCTCCTTGTCATATACACAAATTCATATATGTATTTATTGGGACATTTAGGGGTGCATGAGGTGTGTATACAGCATGCTGCCTTGTGCTTAACAATGCCACAGGCAGAGTAGCAGACGGGGAATGAATGCAGCACTGTTCTCTAACAGCCCTCGACAGGGAACTGGCAGGAATGCTGAGGAAGGGGAGTTGGTAGGGTGGGAGGGCTGTAATAAAGAGCTGAGGGAAAGCAATGCATTCTGGGAACTGTATCCAGGAAGTATAATGTACAGAAATAGTGTTGCTCCTAATGTACACAGCATGATGTGCATGCTTTATCTCTTTTTTGGGATCTTAAAGCATAGTAGGGAGCTTACAGTATCTCACCTGTGTATATTATTGTAGAAGCTTACCTTATTTTCTCCCCTAGGCTGGACTTCTATGTATTTTCGTATGTTTTATTGATTCTTTTCCGCGGACTACATTGTACTCATTTGCCTGATCTCAGTTTCTCATTCACCTACCGTACTTATCTATTCAGCTGGACCAAGGCAATATTGCTCTAGTGCACTTGTGTTCTAATATCAAACCTATTTTTTCGGGCTCTTTGCTGCTCTTTGTTTGTCAGAAGTTGTTACCGACAAGAAACATCTCAGGGTTTTGTGTTTTGCACAAGAGAAAACGTCATTTTAACAAAATGTCACACAAGGCCTATTACCAAATTGCTTCGGGTAAAGGACCTAGTTGGGAACAAAACTAAAGTCAAGCACTTCAGGCCATGTTATGGTCACCTTTAAACCCCTATGGGGGAGATTTATCAAAACCTGTCCAGAGGAAAAGTTGCTGAGTTTCCCATAACAACCAATCAGATTGCTTCTTTCATTTTACAGAGGCTTTTTCAAAAATAAAAGAAGCGATCTGATTGGTTCCTCTGGACAGGTTTTGATAACTCTCCCTCTGTGATTTTTGGTTATACTGTAACATGAATTATTTTTGAATATATCTTAAAAACAAGAGATAACATTTATTAAAGACATTTCGGTCTATGCAGAAGATCAGAGTTATGTATCAGCAATCATTCCTCCCAACCGTCCCGGATCCGGCGGGACATTCTTGCTTTTGGGGTGATGTCCCGCCGTCTCGGAGCAGCCCCTATATGTCCCGCATTTAACTGTAAATGCCTCTTATGCCGCATTTACAGTTAAATGTGCCAATCGGTAAAGAGTTTGACAGGGTTAAGAGGTATTGGCTCCTCGCCCTATCAATCACTCTTGCGTCCTTAACTACAGTAAGCCAGCCGACCTAAGAGGCTGGAGTGTTCCTCTTCGCTTCGGCGCAGGTGTGACATCATCAGACGCTGGAGCGCAGAGGAAGGGAAAAGAAGAGGCTGTGCCAACCGAAGAAGAGGACCTGAACAGCGGTAAGTATGTATGCGGTGGCGGCGACAGCGTGGGTGGGTGGTTTCTGTGGGTGGGTGGTCGGGCATGCACCCACATCTCCAGAAAGAAATGTGTTTTCCAGATGGTGTGCCTCCAGCTGTTGCAAAACTACAAGTCCCAGCATGCCTGGACAGCCTTTGGCTGTCGGGCATGCTGTGAGTTGTAGTTTTGCAACAGGTGGAGGCACACTGTCTGGAAAACACTTCTTAGCAAAAGTGGGCTCACGCCTATCTAATGTGTAATGTGTTCTGCTGTCTATCTAATGGGGGAGGGGGGAAATGCCGCCTATCTATTGAGGGGGGGGGGGACTGTCACTTATCTAATAGGGGAACCTATCTAATGGGGGGAACTGCCGCTTATCTAATGGGGGAAACTGCCGCCTAATTAATGGGGGGACTGCTGCCTATCTAATGGGAGGGAACTGCTGCCTATCTAATGGGGGGAACTGCTGCCTACCTAATGGGGGGGGGGGAACTGCCACCTATCTAATGTGGGGGGGAACTGCCGCCTATCTAATGTGGAGGAACTGCCGCCTATCTAATGTGGGGGAACTGCCACCTGTCTAATGGGGAGGGGGGACTTTCGCCTTTCTAATGGGGAGGGAACTGCCACCTATCTAATAGGGTTGTTGTTAGTCACCTGATGCAACTGTATTTAAAGGAGATATGCAGCGAAAATGATTCACCTCTCCCTGTGCCCGGGCTGCAAAAAGATGCTCCCCCGTTGCGGAGATATTGGGTACCATTCCTCCAGGTCTTCTGGCTTCTTTAGGCTCTAAATGTCACAGCGCCGTCAGCGTATTGTCGGCCGCAGCGATGTTGCGCCTCAATTAGTGATAGTCTGAGCGCACTGTCA
This sequence comes from Hyla sarda, assembly GCF_029499605.1. Lineage (NCBI taxonomy): Eukaryota > Metazoa > Chordata > Amphibia > Anura > Hylidae > Hyla > Hyla sarda. The sequence continues at coordinate 352,232,404 of NC_079193.1, forward strand.
TGTAAGGAGCCGTCCAGAGCTGCCACTGACACAAGGAGAGTGAGAGAGCCTGCAGCATGCACAGATTTGATGCGCAGGATTTGTAACAGCAGATTGGAAGCTGTGCTCAGTCATTTAGTTTACATTGAAATCTGCAGCAGAAAATCCTGTGCGTCAAATCTGCATACGTGTGAACGTACCCTTAGGGTGCGTTCACACGCTAGTAGCTAGCAGCGAGTTTCCCGCTGCACGAAACCCGCTCTGAGTTACGCTACCATTGATTTCAATGGGTCCACGGACAGTCCGGAAATCTGACACTATTGCGGACTGTCTGTGGACCCATTCAAATCAATGGTAGTGTAACTCGCAACAGGTTTCCCGCAGCTTGAAACCTGCTGCTAGTAATAGCGTGTGAACGCACCCTTAAAGAGGTATTCCCATTCTGCACGTGCTGGCGTGATGGGGCGTGGCTAGGAATGTGGCCAAGGGCGTGATTAGTGGGTGTAGCTTGTCCCTCTTTGCTCTCAGCAAAAGTTGGGAGGTATGTAGCGATTGAAAACACAACTGCTAAGAAGACCGTGCAGAGAAAAAGTTGCCCTTAGCAACCAATCAGATTGTCTCTTTCATTTTAAACAAGGGAACTTCTCTAAAAATGAAAGAAGCAATCTGACTGGTTGCAACTCAGCAACTTTTCCTCTGGACAGGATTTGATAAATCTTCCCGATATTGTATATAGCAGGGGTCTCAAACAGTGGCCCTCCAGATGTTGCAAAACTTAAACGCCTAGGATGCCCGGACAGCCAACGGCTCCTGTTTTTATGGGAAGGTCAAAGTGGTAATTCACCAGCCTGCCATTCGGTCAATACTAAGCCCCTTGGTGCTTTACAAAATTATTGAAACGAGTAATCGCTATTTTGAGGGCTCGAGGAGTTCATCTTATAATATATCTGGGCGATATTCTCATCATGGCCGATTCTTTAAATCTCATTCATCTTCACTTACATTGGACACTAACCTTACTTACCAATCTAAGATTTCTAATCAATCTCGAGAAGTCAGTTCTCGAACCTAAAAAAGAGGTGGAATTTTTAGGATTCCTGGTCAATACTCAATCAGCCATACTGAGTCTTCCCTCAAGAAATTAAAAATAATTTTGAGTTCAATACGATCCCTTTTGAACAAACAATAAGTGTCCCTACAAGCCATTGCTCGTATTGTAGGATTACTTTCTGCTTCCATTCAAGCAATCTTCCCAGCACCCCTTCACTACAGGGCACTTCACGATTCAACATTTGAGAAATGGCTTGGGTTATTTAGATGAGATATCCCTTACTTTAGATAACAAAGAAGAACCTCTATGGTGGCTTCATTATATTTAGGCTTTGAACAGCAAAGCCAACTTTAGTTCAGTTCTGGATATGATCATAGAATCGAATGCCAGTCGTCTGGGTTGGGGTGTCCACTACAGTTACTTTCCACAGGAGGAAAATGATCCGAAGAAGAATCTCTTCTTCATATCAACTGTTTGGAACTTTTGACGGGTTCTTTTACCCTCTAGAGTTTCGCCAAAGACAAGTCACATTGTTGTCTTCTACCACGGATGGACAACATTCCTGTGGTACAATACATCAATCGACTAGTAGGTAACAAATCAAAAATGTTAGCCTATTTTGCAAAATAATGTTGGCACTTTTGTCTGAATCAAAACATTATTTTGAAAGCAGAATACCTCACAGATTTGTCCAACTCCATAGTGGATTGGCACTCTTGTTTCCTAATCGACAACAGTGATTGGAGACTAGATCCTCTTGTTTTCAATCCTCTCAATTCTCTCTTGGATCCCCTTCATCTAGACTTGTTCACATCCTGTCTGAATCGCCAACTTCCCCAATTCTTCAGTTGGTGTCCTGACCTTGGTTCTCGGTACAGATGCATTACTTCAACTTTGGCCATCAGAGACCCTTTATGCATTTCCACCATTTGCATTCATTCCAAGAATTCTCCTATTACCAAATGACAGAAATTGTCCTGATAGCCCCTCTATGGCCGACCCAATCTTGGTTCCCTCCGATATTGGGAATGTCTATAGATTTTCCTCACATTATACCAATTCATCAATCCATCCTATTAGATCTGTCAGGGAATCCACATCCTCTGATTTTGTCAGACCAATTGGGGAGATTTATCAAAGGATTTAGACTGTTTTTTCCTGTCTAAATTTGTCGCACAGAAAGTCGCAGTCTAAATATGTGCGACTTTTCTGCGACTTTTGCTGTAGAGGATTTTTAGAACATGATGCATGCAAGTCTATTTTAGACGGAAATGCATTGGAAAATGCATTGGTGCTGAATTTATCAAGTGCGACTTTTGTGTGACAAGTCGCATCTGCCCAAAATATGCTGAAATGTCAGACCATGTTGGAGCAGGTCTAAATGCAGTTTAAGCTGTAGACCCTGAAGTCTGAGCACAGAATTTATCAAGGGCTGTGAGACCTTTGATAAATTAGGAGCACAATAGACAGGAGACTACCACATACGCTGGTCTATAAGCATACCCAGAATAGACTAGATTAGGAAATGTCCCCCATTGTCTTTAGTAGCCTGGTTCATCTCAGGTCATCAGAACCTGATCTAGATCTTTCACAATCAGCTAGAGATATCCTCTCGGATGTGTGGGCTCCAGGTACCAGATGAGCTTACGGATAAGCCTGGAAAATTTGGTCTTATTGGTGCATACATCGGGATTTAGATCCCAAACATGCATCAATAACTCAACAATTTCCTTTCAGATTCTTTTGATGTGGGTAAAGCTATCGTGCTATTAATGTATATCGTTCAGCCATCTCTCTTTACCATGCACCAGTGCACAATTTACCGTTAGGAAAACACCCTTTAATGTGCAAGTTATTGAAAGGTGTTAAATATAGAAGACCCCCTCCCCTGCTCCTAGATATCAATCTACTTGAGATGTTACGATAGTCTTAAATTTGATAAATTCATGGGGAGATAATGATTCCTGTTACGGCGAGCGCTCCGGGTCCCTGCTCCTCCCCGGAGCGCTCGCGGCGTTCCTCTCTCTGCAGCGCCCCAGTCAGACCCGCTGACCGGGAGCGCTGCACTGACATTGCCGGCGGGGATGCGATTCGCATAGCGTGACGCGCCCGCTCGCGAATCGCATCCCAAGTCACTTACCTGTCCCGGCCTCCGGCTGTCATGTCCTGGCGCGCGCGGCTCCGCTCCATAGGGCGCGCGCGCCAGCTCTCTAAGATTTAAAGGGCCAGTGCACCAATGATTGGTGCCTGGCCCAATTAGCCTAATTAGCTTCCACCTGCTCCCTGGCTATATCACCTCACTTCCCCTGCACTTCCTTGCCGGATCTTGTTGCCTTGTGCCAGTGAAAGCGTTTAGTGTTGTCCAAAGCCTGTGTTACCTGATCTCCTGCTATCCATATTGACTACGAACCTTGCCGCCTGCCCCGACCTTCTGCTACGTCTGACCTTGCCTCTGCCTAGTCCTTCTGTCCCACGCCTTCTCAGCAGTCAGCGAGGTTGAGCCGTTGCCGGTGGATACGACCTGGTTGCTACCGCCGCAGCAAGACCATCCCGCTTTGCGCCGGGCTCTGGTGAATACCAGTAGCATCTTAGAACCGGTCCACCGACACGGTCCATGCCAATCCCTCGCTGACACAGAGGATCCACATCCAGCTAGCCGAATCGTGACAATTCCGTTGCGATTAAAATTATTTATTATCATTTAAACTCGCAATGTTATCATGTCTCACTTATTTTAAAGGGGTACTCCACTGCCACAGCATTTGGATCATTTTGTTTTGAACGCTTGGAGTGATCAGACATCTTATCCCCTATCCTTTGGATAGGGGATAGGATGTCTAGGGGTGGAGTACCCCTTTAAGAGTATGAAATGTTAGAGCTTTAGATATTTCTCATAGACAATTTCCCCTCAAAGAGTTATATTTTTTCCATAATAAAACGAACTAAGACTAACCTTCGCAATGTTTTTTACCCAGCTTTTCCTCATCAAGAAAATGTATATGTCTTTCGAACTAAAAATGGAAGCTTTTAGGAGTCGCTCAACTTCTCAATGACTGATCTCCTTTTGCAGACCTCATTTACCGGTATCTTCTCCAACTTTAGCTAGGTGGATCAGACAAGTCATGTCTCTAGTAAGCATCAATACTTCTGTTTTTGGGGCCCATTCAACTAGAAGTGCCATGTCCACTAAAATTAGACAAGCAGGAGGTTCAGATATATAGAAAGCTGCTTATTGGTCATCAGAATCTACATTCAAAACTTTTATTTTAGACCCATTCATTTCTATGTCTTTATTTTAACTTTAGATTTATGATTGCACATACAGTGGTCCCTCAAGTTACAATATTAATCGGTTCCAGGACGACCATTGTATGTTGAAACCATTGTATGTTGAGACCAGAACTCTATGGAAACCTGGTAATTGGTTCTGAAGCCACCAAAATGTCATCCAAAAATTGGAAAAGGTGAGGATTAAAGATAAATAAGTAGATAATTAATACAGATAAAGCAAATCCTTACATATAAAAGTAAGAAAGATCTGCTGGAAGCTGTAAATCACTGTCTATGTCAGTGTTTCCCAACCAGGGTGCCTCCAGCTGTTGCAAAACTACAACTTCCAGCATGCCCGGACAGCCGTTGGCTGTCCGGGCATGCTGGGAGTTGTAGTTTTGCAACAGCTGGAGGCACCCTGGTTGGGAAACAATGGTTTATGTAGAGGACAGGAGCTTCTTCAGGGTCCTATACAGTACACACAGTGTCCCAAATGGAGCCGCCCTTACTTGGTGTCCAAAGGAGCAGCTAACCCTGGCACAGGTAAGGAGTAGTACAGAACTTGTAGTTCCTCCCTGTACTGTAGGGGGCGCTACCAGACAGCAGGTCAGTGCATGCACTTTAGTAATAGAGGTGATTTACCAGTAAAATGCCCATTCTGATTGGTCGGTTCTCCCAGTTGTGACATGTTTCACAGATCTGGACTGTCTGTACATTGTATGTTGAGTCTGGTTTCAAGTTACGATGGTCCAGAAAAAAACATTGTATGTTAAAACTTGTATGTTGAGGCCATTGTAAGTTGAGGGATCACTGTATATTCATTAATGTATGAGCTTTAACCAAGCATAATGCGAGTCTCCTGTCTTGTTATAAAATTGGAGCTTTTCCTACCCTTGGTGACAGAAAATATAAATTTTATTAAAGACAGGAGGCGAGCATCATCCCTCCCATGTACCCAACCCTATTTACGATTTTTGCTTGTTTCTTTCAGCCTAAACAAATTACAACTCTGGGTTTCCAGTTATTCCTTCTTATATAATGGATCACTCATCCTTAACCCCTTAAGGACGCAGGACGTAAATGTACGTCCTGGTGCGGTGGTACTTAACGCACCAGGACGTACATTTACGTCCTGTGCATAACCGCGGGGATCGGAGCGATGCCCGTGTCATGCGCGGCTGATCCCGGCTGCTGATCGCAGTTAGGGACCCGCCGGCAATGGCCGACGCCCGCGATCTCGCGGGCGTCCGCCATTAACCCCTCAGGTGCCGGGATCAATACATATCCTGGCATCTGCGGCAGTGCGCGATTTGAATGAATGATCGGATCGCCAGCAGCGCTGCTGCGGGGATCCGATCATTCAGAACGCCGCATGGAGGTCCCCTCACCTGTCTCCTTCCGGCTCCCGGCGTCTCCTGCTCTGGTCTGAGATCGAGCAGACCAGAGCAGAAGATCGCCGATAACACTGATTTGTTCTATGTCCTATACATAGAACAGATCAGTATTAGCAATCATGGTATTGCTATGAATAGTAATAAAAAAATATAAAAGTAAAAGTAAAAAAAAAAGTGAAAAATCCCCTCCCCCAATAAAAAAGTTAAACGTCAGTTTTTTCCTATTTTACCCCCAAAAAGCGTAAAAAATAAATTTTATAGACATATTTGGTGCGTAAATGTCCGAACTATTAAAATAAAATGTTAGTGATCCCGTACGGTGAACGGCATGAACGAAAGAAAAAAAAAAGTCCAAAATTGCTATTTTTTTAATACATTTTATTTAAAAAAAAATTATAAAAAATGTATTAAAAGTTTTTTATATGCAAATGTGGTATCAAAAAAAAGTACAGATCATGGCGCAAAAAATGAGCCCCCATACCGCCGCTTATACGGAAAAATAAAAAGTTAGAGGTCATCAAATTAAAGGGATTATAAACGTACTAATTTGGTTAAAAAGTTTGTGATTTTTTTTAAGCACAACAATAATAGAAAAGTATATAATCATGGGTATCATTTTAATTGCATTGGCCCTCAGAATAAAGAACACGTCATTTTTACCAGAAATTGTACGGCGTGAAAACGAAACCTTCCAAAATTAACAAAATTGCGTTTTTCTTTTTAATTTCTCCACAAAAATAGTGTTTTTTTGGTTGCGCCAGACATTTTATGATATAATGAGTTATGTCATTACAAAGGACAACTGGTCACGCAAAAAACAAGCCCTCATACTAGTCTGTGGAAGAAAATATAAAAGAGTTATGATTTTTAGAAGGCGAGGAGGAAAAAATGAAAACGTAAAAAAAAGTCCTTAAGGCCAAAATGAGCTGAGTCCTTAAGGGGTTAAAGGGGTAATCTGGTGGAAAACATTTTTTTTTTTAAATCAACTGGTGCCAGAAGGTTAAACAGATTTGTAAATGACTTCTGTTAAAAAATCTTTTCCCTTCCAGTACTTTTTAGCAGCTGTATGTTACAGAGGAAATTCTTTTCTTTTTGAATTTCTTTTTTGTCTTATCCACAGTGCTCTCTGCAGACACCTGATGCCCGTATCAGGAACTGTCCAGGGCAGGAGAAAATCCCCATAGCAAAACTATGCTGCTCTGGACAGTTCCTGACATGGACAGAGGTGTCCGCAGAGAGCACTGTGGAGAAGAAAAAAAAAATATTCAAAAAGAAAAGAATTTCCTTTGTAGCATACAGCTGCTAAAAAGTACTGGAAGAGTAAAGATTTTTTAATAGAAGTAATTTACAAATCCGTTTAACTTTCTAGCACCAGTTGTTTAAAAAAAAAAAAAAAAAAGTACCCCTTTAAGTTGACCTGCAGTTGGTTCCAGTTCCATTCATTCAGTTTTCAACACGAGAACTTCAACTTTATATTATTCTCATCTACCACTTCATCAAAGAAAGAGGGGTCCTTATATTCACCTGAACTGTACCATTACTGATTAAATACTGGACTTAATGTACTGCTTCAAATTTTTTCTTGTTAGCTGTTTATTAACTCTTTGTTTGCTGCTACCAATTCAGTAAAGAAAGAATTTAGCATAATGCTTGTCTCCTGTCTTTAATAAAATATACATTTTCCGTCACCAAGGGTAGGAAAATCTCCAATTACGTTGCTACTTAAAATGGAGTGATAAAAATCTTAGACTGCATTCATACTTGCTTAACCCCTTAAGGACAATGGACGTACTCCTACGCCCCCGTTTCCGAGTCCTTAAGGACCGAGGACGTAGGAGTACGTCCAGTCCATTCCCGGCCCCCCGCCGCTAGCCGGAGGGGAGCCGGTGCCCGATGCCTGCTGAAATCGTTCAGCAGGCATCGCGGCATATCGCCCAGGGGGGTCATTATGCCCCCCCATGTCGGCGATGGCCGCAGATCGCTAGACAATTCAGTCCAGCGATCTGCGGCGATTCCGGGTCAATCGGGTCTCCAGTGACCCGGAATTACTGGCTGATCGGGACTGTCAGAGACGGCCCCGAACAGCCATAGCCAGCAGGGGTGAGGTGGCACTGGTGCCACCTCACGATTGCCCTCATTCGTCGGCCGGTTTACCGACCGATCAATCAGGGCACCTACTGCGGGTGTCACTCCCACAACCCGCTCCGCCCCTCTTCCGGAGGACGTGAGCGGGTGCGGGATGTGGACCCCGGGAGCTGGGGTCCCTGATCCCCGGCGTCCATGTTGGGATCGGGGCCCCAGGAGCAGTGGCGGCGGCGGCGAGGGACTGACCTGTGCGGCGTGGATCGTTGGAGGTGAGTGACAGCCTCCTGCTGTTGCTTAGCAACAGCTCCCAGCATGCAAAAAGGGCATGCTGGGAGCTGTAGTTATGCAACAGCAGGAGGCAGACCACCACAACTCCCAGCATTCCCTTATGGGCATGCTGGGACTTGTAGTTTTTCAACAGCTGGAGGCACATTTTTTCTATGGAAAAGTGTACCTTCAGCTGTTGTATAACTACAACTCCCAGCTTGCACAATCAGCTAAAGTGCATGCTGGGAGTTGTAGTGGTGCATCTGCTGGTTGCATAACTACAACTCCCAGCATGCCCGTTGGCTGTCGGTGACTGCTAAGAGTTGTAGTTTTGCAACAGCTGAAGGCACACTGAGTTAAGTAGCAAACCAGTGTGTCTCCAGCTGTTGCATAACTACAATCCCCAGCATCCCCAGCCAAAGTAGTATGCCTCCAGCTGTTGCATTACTACAAGACCCAGCATGCCCTTCCGCTGTCCGTACATGCTGGGGGTTGTAGCTTTTGCAACAGCTGAAGGCACACTGGTTGCAAAACACTGAGTTTGTTACCAAACTCGGTGTTTCACAACCAGTGTGCCTCCAGCTGTTGCAAAACTACAACTCCCAGCATGCACTGATAGACCGTACATGCTGGGAGTTGTAGTTTTGCAACAGCTGGATGTTTCTCCCCCCCCCCCCCCCCAATGTGAATGTACAGGGTACACTCACATGGGCGGAGGTTTACAGTAAGTATCCGGCTGCAAGTTTGAGCTGCGGCAGCTCAAACTGCCAGCGAGAAACTACTGTGAACCCCCGCCCGTGCGACTGTACCCTAAAAACACTACACTAACAAAAAATTAAATAAAAAGTAAAAAACACAACATATACACATACCCCAACACAGCCCCCCTCCCCTCCCCAATAAAAATGAAAAACGTCTGGTACGCACCTGTTTCCAAAACGGAGCGTCCAGCTGTTGCAAAACAACTACTCCCAGTATTGCCAGATAGCCACTGACTGTCTAGGCATGCTGGGAGTTTTACAACAGCTGGAGGCACCCTGTTTGGGAATCACTGGCGTAGAATACCCCTATGTCCACCCCTATGCAAGTCCCTAATTTAGGCCTCAAATGCGCATGGCGCTCTCACTTTGGAGCCCTGTCGTATTTCAAGGCAACAGTTAAGGGTCACATATGGGGTACCACCGTAATCGGGAGAAATTGTGTTACAACTTTTGGGGGGGATTTTCTGCTATTACCCTTTTTAAAAATTTAAAATTTTTGGGAAAACAAGCATTTTAGGTAAAAAAAAAAAATTTTTTTACATATGCAAAAGTCGTGAAACACCTGTGGGGTATAAAGGTTCACATTACCCCTTTTTACGTTCCCCGAGGGGTCTAGTTTCCAAAATGGTATGCCATGTGTTTTTTTTTTTTGCTGTTCTGGCACCATAGGGGCTTCCTAAATGCGGCATGCCCCCAGAGCAAAATTTGCTTTAAAAAAGCCAGATGTGACTCCTTCTCTTCTGAGACCTGTAGTGCGCCAGCAGAGCAATTTTCACCCCCATATGAGGTGTTTTCTGAATTGGGAGAAATTGGGCTTCAAATTTGGGGGGGGGGGGGGTATTTTCTGCTATTACCCTTTTTAAAAATGTAAAATTTTTGGGAAACCAAGCATTTTAGGTAAAAAAAAATTTTTTTTTTACATATGCAAAAGTCGTGAACCACCTGTGGGGTATTAAGGTTCACTTTACCCCTTGTTACATTCCCCGAAGGGTTTAGTTTCCAAAATGGTATGCCATGTATTTTTTTTTTGCTGTCCTGGCACCATAGGAGCTTCCTAAAGGTGACATGCCCCCCAAAAACCATTTGTCGCTCCTTCCCTTCTGAGCCCTCTACTGCGCCCGCTGAACAATTAACATAGACATATGAGGCATGTGCTTACTCAAGAGAAATAGGGTTTCATATACAAGTAAAAACTTTCTATTTTTACCCCTTGCAAAAATTAAAAAATTGGGTCTACAAGAACATGCGAGTGTAAAAAACTAAGATTTAGAATTTTCTCCTTCACTTTGCTGCTATTCCTGTGAAACACCTAAAGGGTTAATACACTTACTGAATGTCATTTTGAATACTTTGGGGGGTGTAGTTTTCATAATGGGGTCTTTTATGGGGTATTTCTAATATGAAGACCCTTCAAATCCACTTCAAAACTGAACTGGTCCCTGAAAAATAGTGAGTTTGAAAATTTTGTGAAAATTTTCAAAATTGCTGCTGAACTTTGAAGCCCTCTGGTGTCTTCCAAAAGTAAAAACTCATAAATTTTATGATGCAAACATAAAGTAGACATATTGCATATGTGAACAAATTTTTTTTTATTTTGAATATTCATTTTCGTTACAAGCAGAGAGCTTCAAAGTTAGAAAAATGCAAAATTTTCATTTTTTTCATCAAATTTGGGGATTTTTCACCAGGAAAGGATGCAAGTTACCATAAAATGTTACCACTATGTTAAAGTAGAATATATCACGAAAAAAACAATCTCAGAATCAGAATGATAACTAAAAGCATTCCAGAGTTATTAATGTTTAAATTGACAGTGGTCAGAATTGCAAAAAAACGCTCTGGTCCTTAAGGTGTAAAATGGCCTGGTCCTTAAGGGGTTAAAGGGGTACTACAGTGTAAAACAATTTTTTTTTCCACATCAACTGGTGCCAGAAAGTTAAACATATTTTGAAATTACTTTTATTAAAAAATCTTAATCCTTCCAGTGTCAGGAACTGTCCGGAGCAGGATAGGTGTGCTATGGAGATTTGCTCCTGCTCTGGACAGTTCCTGACAGAGACAAAAGTGTTCGCAGAGAGCACAGTGATCAGACTGGAAAAAAACTACATAACTTCCTCTGGAGCATACAGCAGCTGATAAGTACTGGAAGGATTAAGATTTTTTAATAGAAGTAATTTACAAATCTGTTTAACTATCTATAGCCAGTTGATGATTTTTTTTTCCATTGGAGTACCCCTTTAATTTGGCCAATATGTTGTTCAGTATTTGTAAGCCAAAATTAGGTGAAAAAAGAAAAACAATTCTGGAAACATTGTACCGATTCCATATTTTGGATCTAATCCTGATTTCTGCTCATAAATACTGATGCAAGGTATGGACTAAAATACTTGCATATGATAGAAATCTTAGGGCCCATTCGCACTGCAGAATTCCTCTCAGAAATCCCACTCACAAATTCCACTGCCTGCAGACAACATGTTCATTCTTTCTTGCTATCAGTATGAATGGCTAGTGGAGCTTGATTCTGGTGATAGTGGAGCTGGATTCTGGTGATAGTGGAGCTGGATTCTGGTGATAGTGGAGCTGGATTCTGGTGATAGTGGAGCTGGATTCTGGTGATAGAGGAGCTGGATTCTGGTGATAGAGGAGCTGGATTCTGGTGATAGAGGAGCTGGATTCTGGTGATAGTGGAGCTGGATTCTGGTGATAGTGGAGCTGGATTCTGGTGATAGTGGAGCTGGATTCTGGTGATAGTGGAGTTGGATTTTGGTGATAGTGGAGCTGGATTCTGGTGATAGAGGAGCTGGATTCTGGTGATAGAGGAGCTGGATTCTGGTGATAGAGGAGCTGGATTCTGGTGATAGTGGAGCTGGATTCTGGTGATAGAGGAGCTGGATTCTGGTGATAGAGGAGCTGGATTCTGGTGATAGTGGAGCTGGATTCTGGTGATAGTGGAGCTGGATTCTCGTGATAGTGGAGCTGGATTCTCGTGATAGTGGAGCTGGATTTTGGTGATAGTGGAGCTGGATTCTGGTGATAGAGGAGCTGGATTCTGGTGATAGAGGAGCTGGATTCCGGTGATAGAGGAGCTGGATTCTGGTGATAGAGGAGCTGGATTCTGGTGATAGTGGAGCTGGATTCTGGTGATAGTGGAGCTGGATTCTGGTGATAGTGGAGCTGGATTCTGGTGATAGAGGAGCTAGATTCTGGTGATAGAGGAGCTGGATTCTGGTGATAGTGGAGCTGGATTCTGGTGATAGTGGAGCTGGATTCTGGTGATAGAGGAGCTAGATTCTAGTGATAGAGGAGCTGGATTCTGGTGATAGAGGAGCTGGATTCTGGTGATAGAGGAGCTGGATTCTGGTGATATAGGAGCTGGATTCTGGTGATAGAGGAGCTGGTTTCTGGTGATAGTGGAGCTGGATTCTGTTGATAGTGGAGCTGGATTCTGGTGATAGTGGAGCTGGATTCTGGTGATAGAGGAGCTGGATTCTGGTGATAGAGGAGCTGGATTCTGGTGATAGAGGAGCTGGATTCTGGTGATAGTGGAGCTGGATTCTGTTGATAGTGGAGCTGGATTCTGGTGATAGTGGAGCTGGATTCTGGTGATAGTGGAGCTGGATTCTGGTGATAGTGGAGATGGATTCTGGTGATGGTGGAGCTGGATTCAGGTGATAGAGGAGCTGGATTCTGGTGATAGAGGAGCTGGATTCTGGTGATAGAGGAGCTGGATTCTGGTGATAGAGGAGCTGGATTCTGGTGATAGAGGAGCTGGATTCTGGTGATAGTGGAGCTGGATTCTGGTGATGTGACTTATTAAGTGGAGACATGAGACATGAACATGAAGCCACACTCTGTGATACATATGTGATTAAATTTGACTCTATGTGATTCTTCATCATTGTACTGTACTGTTTTGTATTAAATCACTCTTCGCCTACATGTTGTTTTCTAATTACTATAGATGATTTTTTCTCTGTGTATCCCAAAATAATCTGATGCATACATGTAATTCTCCACTCACCCATCACCAAAAAATCCCGTGATGAACCATGTTGTAACACCTATTAGGAATACGGGGAAACACGTTGGGAGAATTTGGGATAAATTATTAGGGCACGTCTGGATCAGAGTCCTCTTGTTTTGGGAAATTAGACTTTTCCCTACAGCTAACAGATCCTAATATATGAGGATTTACATGATATATATGATTGTATTTTGATAAGTCTTTTTTGTAAAAGGGTTTTATGAGATTGTGTAACAAAGATTTTAAATTTTAATAATTTCTTGGTGTAATTTTTGTCCATTATTTTAGCAGAATTCTGCACAGTTCATTGACGGCAATGGTGACAGCACAGATCTGCATGGTCCTATCACTGATGGATATTGGTGGCTGCAGACAGAAATTCCACCTGGGTGACTATTCTGTAGTGTGAATAGGTCCTTATGGTGTATCTATTTTTTATTTTCTACTGAAAATGAAAAGAGAGAAAGGGGTCGACCAAAAGGCTAGTGGTATTGCTGTATAATGTTCATACACCGCTCAAAAAAATAAAGGGAACACTTAAGCAACACAATGTAACTCCAAGTCAATGACACTTCGGTGAAATCACACTGTCCACTCAGGAAGCAACTCTGATTGACAATCAATTTCACATGCTGTTTTGCAAATGGAACAGACAACAGGTGGAAATTATAGTCAATTAGTAAGACACCCCCCAATAAAAGAGGTTCTGCAGGTGGTGACCACAGACCGCTTCTCAGTTTCTTTGCTTCCGGGATGATGTTTTGGTTCCTTTTGAATGCTGGCGGTGCTTTCACTCAGAAACAGACTCCATGAGGGTGGTATGAGGGCTTGACATCCACAGGTGGGGGTTGTGCTTACAGCCCAACACCAAGCAGGATGTTTGGCATTTGCCAGAGATCACCAAGATTGGCAAATTCGCCACTGGTGCCCTGTGTTCTTCACAGAAGAAAGCAGGTTCACACTGAGCACATCTGACAGACGTGACAGAGTCTGGAGACGCTGTGGTGAACATTCTGCTGCCTGCAACATCCTCCAGCATAACAGGTTTGGCGGTGGGTCAGTAATGGTGTGAGATGGCATTTCTTTGGGGGTCCGCACAGCCCTCCATGTGCTTGCCAGAGGTAGCCTGACTGCCATTAGGTACCGAGATGAGATCCTCAGACCCCTTGTGAGACCATATGCTGGTGCGGTTGGCCCTGGGTTCCTCCTAATGCAAGACAATGCTAGACCTCATGTGGCTGGAGTGTGTCAGCAGTTACTGTAAGAGGAAGGCATTGATGCTATGGACTGGCCCGCCCATTTCCAGAACTGAATCCGATTGAGCACATCTGGGACATCATGTCTCGCTCCATCCACCAACGCCACATTGCACCACAGACTGTCCAGGAGTTGGCGGATGCTTTAGTCTAGGTCTGGGAGGACATCCCTCAGGAGACCATCCACCACCTCATCAGGAGCATGCCCAGGTGTTGTAGGGAGGTTATACGGGCACGTGGAGGCCACACACACTACTGATCCTCATTTTTACTTGTTTTAAGGACATTACATCAAAGTTGGATCAGCCTGTAGTGTGGGTTTCCACTTTGATTTTGAGTGTGACTCCACATCCAGACTTCCATGGGTTGATAAATTTGATTTCCATTGATAATTTTTGTGTGATTTTGTTAGATTTAGCAAGAGGCAGTGACCAGTTCACTGGTGAGGACCTGTTTGTGGTAAGGAACTATCTGGAAATGATAAACTACTTAATTGACAATCATACACGGAATGTCGGCAAACAAAGGAGAAGAGCAAGTTGAGGTTGTCGGTGACAGTGACCTGAGAAGTGTAACATTTGAGGGAGACATCCAACATACATAGTTCTAACATAGGCTAGTATCTATGGACTAGAGTGTAAATCGTGGAGGCCACAACCAGTTTGGAGCATGCCAGACTGGTGCACAGAGTCTAAAAGAAGATCCTCTGCTCAATGCAAGTCTGTAGGAGGGGGCGTGGCGGACACCATGCCCCTCCCATAGACTTGCATTGAGGGGGTGTGGCTGTGATGTCACGAGTGGGGCATGACCTTGACTTCACGAGTCTCCGGCACTGCACCCGTCGCTCTATACGAACACCGGGTGCAGCAGGGAGATCATGGAGCTCCCCAGTGGCGGAGCCCTCGCGATCAGACATCTTATCCCCTATCCTTTGGATAGGGGATAATATGTCTAGGGGGGATAGGGGATAATATGTCTAGGGGCGGAGTACCCCTTTAACCATTGCCTTGCTGAGTGTTGGTCAGACTAGATGGGTCAAATTGCTCTTATCTGCCGACACATTCTATGTTTTTATGTTTCTGGCATAACAGGGTAACAGTAACTTACTTGAATAGGCCACCAAGGTCAAATGGCATGTTTTGTCAGCAGAGGGTAGGTGAGTAACTCATTCATGTGGGAATAGAACACCCTGAAGCGAATCACATAATGGGAATGCTGACAGCAGCAGAGGAGTGGGCTGACCTTGTGAGAGGCAGTGACCTGTCCACGTCCATGGTTATGCTGGCACGCATATTCTGTAGAATAGATGTCATGATGTTAGGAGGAAAATGTCACAACAGCTCGTACACTACACTTATTGTAATACTGTAAAGATATTTTTACTTTAACAAGAGCGACGTTGCCAGATGTGCCTGCCAGCAATTTAGTATGTTAATTGATCCTACTTTTATTACTGCTCATCAAAATTTGACATGTAGCATATGCTGACTACTGCATGTTATCGCCTTGGTCACCTGCGTATGCCTTGTTATCACACATATCGTACTGAAAACGCTAATTATAAAGACGCTAGAAACTCTGAATACATTATTATACTTTTTCAACATCAGTAAAAGTTTGCAGGGTATATATATATATGTATATATATATATATATATGTATATATATATATATATATATATATACCATATTTTTCGTCCTATAGGACGCACCGGCGTATAAGACGCACCCAATTTTTAGGGGCAAAATCTTAAAAAATAAAGATTTTGAACCCAATAGTGGTCTTCAACCTGCGGTCCTCCAGATGTTGCAAAACTTCAACTCCCAGCATGCCCGGACAGCCGTTGGCTGTCCGGGCATGCTGGGAGTTGTAGTTTTACAACATCTGCAGGTCCGCAGATTGAAGACCACTGCAGGAGGAGGTAATACTCACGTGTCCCCGCCGCTCCGGACCCGTCACCGCTGCCCTGAATGTCGCTCCATCGCTGTCACCGTGTCCCCGTCGTTCCGGAACGTCTCTGCTGCCGGCCGGGTATCCTCGCTCTCCGTCGCCGCCATCACGTCGTTACGCACGCCGACGTACGTACGCGACGACGTGATGACGAGGAAGGAGAGCGCCGGCATACAGGGGATCCCTGAATGAAGAAGACACCGAGGAGGCAGGTAAGGTCCCTCCCGGTGTCCTGTAAGCACTAACCCGGCTATTCAGTCGGGCTGTTCGGGACCGCCGCGGTGAAATCCGGGTTAGTGTCACTTTCCCTTCAGACGCGGCGGTCAGCTTTGATCGCCGCGTCTGAAGGGTTAATACAGGGCATCACCGCGATCGGTGATATCCTGTATTAGCCGCGGGTCCCGGCCGTTGATGGCCGCAGGGACCGCCGCGATAGGGGTGCATTCGCCGTATAAGACGCACCGACTTTTTCCCCCCAGTTTTGGGGAAGAAAAAGTGCGTCTTATACGGCGAAAAATACGGTGTATATATATATATATATATATATATATATATATATATATATAAATGGATATAGGCAGCACACCAAAATGGGTGAAAAAATAAGTGCTTTTATTCCAAGGAAAATTGACAACGTTTCAGCGATCTCTCACCGCCATTTTCAAGTGTATATATATATACACAGTCATGGAGGCAAAGTCATGGATTAGATGACTGCTCTGGAAACATTGTTCATTCTATATTATAATAAAGAGGTAAATAAACTTTTTATTTCTATCTTTATTTTCAGAATCACACAAATAAAATTAAGTCAAATTTTTAAGACCAATGGGGGACATATTCAAAAACTTACTTAGTTTTACTAAGACAAGACAGTCTAAGATTGTGCAAGATTTTATCTGTGTCTCTTTAAGAGTGTCTCTGGCTCTTTAATTGTCTGGTGCAGTTTACATTGTGTGCTCGGTCTACACCACCTCTGAAGTGTTTTGGTTAAGGACTGTTTTTTGGGGGTTCAGACTTTTATACATTTGAAAAAAAAAGTGTCTTAGATGGTGAAAATAAGGCAAAATTATTTTCAAAATGTGTCTTGGGCAACCAAATCTCCACAAATAAGTCGGTTTTGAATATTCCCCCAATGCCCCTTTAATACCGTCCATTATAATAATTATTATAATATAATTTTTAATAATACGATTCACTATATGATGTTTTAGGTCAAGTTTCTTTGTTCAGGCCCTGTGGTATCCCACTCACACACCATAGTATGGCCCATCTTCGGAGTTAGCATGTTGTATCCTCCCCCACAGAGACTGACAAAAAGTGATGGTATATGAAATGATGATATATGAAATGAGTTATCTGGCATTTTGCTAAAATTCATCTCCTGTTGAGGGGGACAAGATATATATAAGAAAATGACTTACCTGGCCCTGTTTCCACAGACATAAGAACCTTTACAGATATACCATAATATTCTGTACAGGCTTTTAAAGGGGTACTCCGGTGGAAAACTATATACAGTACAGACCAAAAATTTGGGCACACCTTCTCATTCAAAGAGTTGAAAATTGTAGATTCACACTGAAGGCATCAAAACTATGAATTGTCACCTGTGGAATTATATACATAACAAAAAAGTGTGAAAATATGTCATATTCTAGATTCTTCAAAGTAGCCACCATTTGCTTTGATTACTGCTTTGCACACTCTTGGCATTCTCTTGATGAGATTCAAGAGGTGGTCACCTGAAATGGTCTTCTAACAGTCTTGAAGGAGTTCCCAGAGATGCTTAGCACTTGTTGGCACTTTTGCCTTCATTGGGTTCAGGTCCGGTGACTGTGGAGGCCAGGTCATCTAGCGCAGCACCCCATCACTCTCCTTCTTGGTCAAATAGCCCGTACACAGCCTGGAGGTGTTTGGGGTCTTTGTCCTGTTGAAAAATAAATGATGGTCCAACTAAACGCAAAGCGGATGGAATAGCATGCCGCTGCAAGATGCTGTGGTAGCCATGCTGATTCAGTATGCCTTCAATAATCCACAACAGTGTCACCAGCAAAGCACCCCCACACCATTGCACCTCCTCCTCCATGCTTCACGGTGGGAACCAGGCATGTAGAGTCCATCCGTTCATCCGTTTGATGCCTTCAGTGTGAATCTACAATTTTCATAGTCATGAGAATAAAGAAAATTCTTTGAATGAGAAGGTGTGTCCAAACTTTTGGTTTGTACTGTATATATATGTTTGTGTATATATATATATATATATATATATATATATATATATATATAGCAACAGAAGAATGCAGCAGCACACTGCCAGCACAAGGATATAGGTGCAACATGAATATGCAGTTAAAACATGGAGAGCTATACAGCTATGGTGTAATAGATGCAAATGTGAAACTATGAAATAGTGAGGCACTTAGCTCGCAAATTTGTCTCCGCCGGCGGTCAAATAGCTTGGACCGTCCCACCGCGATAAGGTGGCCTCCTGGGACGGACCCTACACTGTGAATATGCCTCTGTGTGAACAGTTCAGTAAGCATGGCAGGATCTGGAACATCCAAGCCACCTTATATACACACCTGATAGAGGTGGGTGGGGTGCAAGGCCAACATGGAGGCAGCCACTCCCCCGTATGTGCAATACAGACAAAGAATAAGTCAGCCAGCACTTTAGTTGATACCAAACTATTATATGGACCTGGCCTACAGGTGCACGCTACTAGGCTAGATATACAGCAACAGAAGAATGCAGCAGCACACTGCCAGCACAAGGATATAGGTGAAACATGAACATACAGATAAAACATGGAGAGCTATACAGCTATGGTGTAATAGATGCAAATGTGAAACTATGAAATAGTGAGGCACTTAGCTCGCAAATTTGTCTCCGCCGGCGGTCAAATAGCTTGGACCGTCCCACCGCGATAAGGTAGCCTCCTGGGATGGACCCTACACTCCATGTTTTAACTGCATATTCATGTTGCACCTATATCCTTGTGCTGGCAGTGTGCTGCTGCATTCTTCTGTTGCTGTATATCTAGCCTAGTAGCGTGCACCTGTAGGCCAGGTCCATATAATAGTTTGGTATCAACTAAAGTGCTGGCTGACTTATTATTTGTCTATATATATATATATATATATATATATATATATATACTTTTTTTTTTTTTTTTTTATCAACTGGTGCCAGAAGGTTAAACAGATTTGTATATTACTTCCATTAAAAAATCTTAACCCTTTTAGTACTTATCAGCTGCTGTATGCTACAGAGGAAGCTGAGTTGTTCTTTTCTGTCTGACCACAGTGCTCTCTGCTGACACCTCTGTCCATGTCAGAAACTGTCCAGGGTAGAAGCAAATCCTCATAGCAAACCTCTCCTGCTCCGGACAGTTCCAGACACGGACAGAGGTGTCATCAAAGAGCACTGTGGTCAGACAGAAAAGAACTACACAACTTCCTCTGGCGCATACAGCAGCTGATAAGTACTGGAAGGATTAAGATTTTTAAATAGAAGTAATTTACAAATCTGTTTAACTTTCTGGCACCAGTTGATTTGGAAAAAAATATTTTTCCACCGGAGTACCCCTTTAAATCAACTGGTGCCAGAACGTTGAATAGATTTGTAAATTACTTCTATAAAAAATTCATAATCCTTCCAGTACTTATTAGCGGCTGTATACTACAGAGGAAATTCTTTTCTTTTTGGATTTCCTTTCTGTCACAACCACAGTGCTCTCTGCTGACACCTCTGTCCATTTTTAGGAACTGTCCAGAGCAGCATATGTTTGCTATGGGGATTTTCTCCTGCTCTGGACAGTTCCTCACATGGACAGAGGTGTCAGCAGAGAGCACTGTTGTCGTGACAGAAAATAAATCCAAAAAGAAAAGAATTCCTCTGTAATATACAACCGCTAATAAGTACTGGAATGATTAAGATTTAATAGTAGTAATTTACAAATCTGTTTAACTTTCTGGCATCAGTTGATTTAAAAAAAAAAAAAGTTTTCCGCCGGAGTACCCCTTTAAGGTCACGAGACCCATACCTTCAGGTAAACAGCTTTACTGCCACGTAGAGAAATAACCAAAGTTATGTTTTTTTTTTTTTCTAAATTCATCTATTGTGATCCTTGCTTCCATTTTTTTTTTTATATATCATAAACAAGGCACATGCATCCAGGTTGGAAAATCGTGGGCAGGTCAATGACTTGTACAACATGGAGACACAAGTTGTCGCTGTAATGATTCTCGTAATTGATTGGCTATAGGGTGTCCTGTTTCCACTGAATTCACAACAGTGTCTCTCGTGGCCCTGTCCTTACTATAATAACATAAGTGTACAGGTCACTGTCCCCCACAGGGTCAACAAACTCCCACCCTGCTGCTGTCATTATTACCATGATCTACAATCACTGACTAGGAAGAAATAACTATCTGCAGACCTGTTGTTGGCCCTCATCATTACAGAGAAGGGGGCTAGTTGGCCAAATAAAAGGTCATTGATGCAGTTCTCGATGGGTTCTTTTTACATAACTGCCTAATTTGCATTGCCTGACCTGTAGCAGGTGATACAACTTTCTTCCTTCTGGCACAAAGCTAATTTGCATACAATTTTTCCCATGTAGCATTGCTAGGCCTGAATTGCTGGCATTGCTGGCAGTCTCCGCAAGGAGAAACACCCGCCCCCACCACATCCGGCGATATAGGGAGATGCTTTAGCTTTTTGGAAACAATATAAAATCTTAACCAATTCTTGTTTCTTAATTGAATGTTCATCTGTGAGCACAAAAAGTCTTGATGGTGGTCTGTACCTCCACCAATCTATAGGATGAAGGGTCTGCACTCTAGAGGGAAGCCAAGACAGTGCACAACAGGTGGGGTTTAATGGTCCTGTCTCCAACAATATGTGTTTGGGACATGTCAGATGATAGATCTTAGTGCAGATCAGGACGATGTCACTACATGGTGCCTCCATTAGGCTCTGCATGGGCGTAGCTACAGAGTATGTATAGACATCAGCACCTAAGAAGGCCAAAAGGCTCTTCTGCCATATAAGAAGACATCAATATTATACATAACACATAAGCCATAGATTTTGTATTGGAGACCTGGAGCTTTAACTTATACCTCGGAGGAACTATAGGCGCCCCTTGAAGGAATCCCTTCTTACAAAGCTTCTGGACCCCAAAGCAAGCTCTGAAATAGGGAACCAAGATACCAAGTGCCATAAAATATTGATGTCTTCTTATGTGGCCCCTTTGGCTGCAGATGCAATGGCTAACTGTGCACCCCCTATAGCTACGCACCTACCTTGCATGACAAAAAATTTCCTGAGGCCCTTCTGGGGCACATGGAGGTAACTTGTAGCTGCAGAGACTGCACAATTAGTAATAGGGCAATGCTTCTACTACTCGCCATTTATAATACTGGTGTTTTGTTATGGGGCATAGGTGCCTTTGGGCCCCCTTAAGCACCTGGGCTCCTGTGTGACTGCTAACTCTGCACCCCTTATTGTTACGCCCCTGAGTATGGCCTATATGCATGACATGGCCTCAAAATAAGACCCAAGTGCACAAGCCTTAAATCAAAAACATTTCTTACTTCGGTATCGTTTCAAAATATCATCCCATTTTTATTTTATTTTTTTAAGGCCAAAATATGCAGTTTGTGGGTAAGAAAAAAACATGCTGTGAATTTACTACATTTAACAGTATCAAAACATCGCGAACAAACATCGCAGATAGAGAGATAGTGATATCCCATTGACAGGACAGGGGTTCGGCACTTGTTTCTTTCGGTAACGTTTTACTTCTGAGGGTGAGCTGGTTTCTTGTCTCCTGTAGACCTCTGCTGCCGAAGGGAAATTACACAACGTGTTTTCAGGATTGAAATCCCCATTGTGCGCAGAGTAAGGAGCGAGATTAGCAGCCTTACAAAATGGAATGCAATCATGTTAGACTTACGTTATCTGCAAGTTACTGCCGATAGTTGCTCTGTTTTGTGTGTTCGGTTAACATATTGTCTGACTATTCATATGCGGAGTACTAAAAAAAAATGTACATCTATTCATAGAAGCAAATTCAATTTCTTATTCTCTGCTAAGTAACTGAATAGAAGAACCTTTTTTAGGCTATAAAATAACCAAAAATTTGCTTCTTTTTTTAAAGTGTCTCGCCATCCAAATAAAACGCTCTTCATCTGCATCTTACCTCACTTGGTAGAGCAGCAGTTTGTGTTCAAGAGCTGCACTTCCTGTTATAACCGGTAACAGGAAGTTGCAACTGTAGTCAACCATTTTTGATGGCTACGGTATTCAAGGGCTACTCCGCCCCTAGACATCTTATCCCCTAACCAAAGGATAGGGGATAAGATGTCTGATCGCGGGGGTCCCCCGCAATCTCCCTGCGGCCCCCGGTGTTTGTTTAGAATGCCGGGTGCAGCGCTGTAGGCTTGTGACATCACGGCCGCGCCCCGCTCATGACATCATGGCCACGCCCCCTCAATGCAAGTCTATGGGATGGAGCATGACAGTCGTCATGCCCCCTCCAATAGACTTGCATTGAGGGGGCATGACCGTGATGTCACGAGCCTCCGCCCTGCATCGCCAGTCATCCAGCACGTAGCGAAGTTCGATCTGTGCACCGGATGTCTGGGGTGTAACAGCCAAGATGGCAGTGGGACCTCTGCGATTAGACATCTTATCCTCTATTCTTTGGATAGGGGCTAAGATATCTAGCAGCGGAGTACCCCTTTAACTCTTTCTTTCACCGAAAGATGATCAAACTTTACTATTCTAAGTTATCTATGCCTCAAACCAAAATGTTTCTATCCTGGATGTGTAAAAAAAAAACCCACAACTATTCATTTCAGGAGGATTTGCTGGAAATAGCAGTCAATTTGATTGTGCTACAACAGCCTATGTGGATTCAGCTGTATGCACACTGGTACACAGCACCCAGCTCAATGAATGTATGTTCTAGTCAGTGTAAGTATTATGCTTAGGGCAATTACGTTTACTTCTAGGCCGATATACAGGAGCAGCTTTGACAGAATTCCCTCCTCGTGAACATTGACTTTATGCTTCTCTGCTCAGTGAACATTTGGGCTGCACATAGCATCTCAGGGCAGCTCATCATATTCTCTAGCCCAGGTATTGTCAACTGAGCAGTGAGGCATACAATGTATGCTTATGCTTTACTCCTCCTCCTGTACTTACTGAGCAGCTTGACATACATTGTTTGCCTTACTACTCAGTAGACATTTGCTAGACCCGATGCAGAGTTCCCTGCCCAGCAAATTTGAGTAAATCAGCTTCCAGCATTGCTAAGGATAACACATTTCCTGGGCCGGGCCAATGAATGTGAACAGTGTGTGCCTCACTGCTCAGTAAGTACAGGAGCAGGGACTTCTGAAGTTGACAGGTTGTCCCTATTCCTGTACTGATTCACTCTAAGCAATTTACTAAACAATCTGAGCGGGATTAATCTGATTATTTTGTAAAATTCAAATGGATTTAATTTGCCTATAAAGAGTGGAAAATAGTTTTTTTTTTTTTTTTTCATATCAACTGGCTCCAGAAGGTTAAACAGATTTGGAAATTACTTCTGTTAAAAAATCTTAATCCTTTCAAGACTTATCGGCTGCTGTGTACTACAGATATACTACAGAGGAAGTTGAGTTGTTCTTTTCTGTCTGACCACAGTGCTCTCTGCTGACACCTCTGTCTATGTCAGGGACTATCAAGAGTACAAGCAAATCTCCATAGCAAACCTCTCCTGCTCTGGACAGTTCCTGACATGGACAGAGGTGTCAGCTGAGAGCACTGTGGTCAGACTGGAAAGAACTACACAACTTCCTCTGATAAGTACTGGAAGCATTAAGATTATTTTAAAAGAAGTAATTAAAAAATCTGTATAACGTTCTGGCACCAGTTGATATGAAAAGAAAAATATGTTTTCCACCGGAGTACCCCTCTAATTTATTTAAACTAACTCTTATATAATAAAACTACCTCAACTCCCAATTAAAAGTATAGTGGATCTTACTATCTACAATTTAGTAAACACAAAATCCTTGGTGCACTGGAGATTTTTACAAATTGAATGTTTTGTGTAGTGTTGTGAAGTTTTCAGTATAGGGATTTTTTTTTTCGAGCCTAAACATTGGTACCGATAGATTAAAGGGGTACTTCGGTGGAAAACTTTTTTTTATTTTTTTTTAATGAATTGGTGCCAGAAAGTTAAACAGATTTGTAAATAATTTCTATTAAAAAATCTTAATCCTTCCAGTACTTATTAACTGCTGAATACTACAGAGGAAATTATTTTCTTTTTTGAACACAGAGCTCTCTGCTGACATCATGAGCACAGTGCTCTCTGCTGACATCTCTGTCCATTTTAGGAACTGTCCAGAGCAGCATATGTTTGTTATGGGGATTTTCTCCTACTCTGGACGGTTCTTAAAATGGACAGAGGTGTCAGCAGAGAGCACTGTGCTTGTGATGTCAGCAGAGAGCTCTGTGTTCCAAAAAGAAAATAATTTCCTCTGTAGTATTCAGCAGCGAATAAGTACAGGAAGGATTAAGATTTTTTAATAGAAGTCATTTACAAATCTGTTTAACTTTCTGGCACCAGTTGATAAAAAAAAATAATAATAATTTTCTATCTGAGTACGCCTTTAAATCCAAAAACCATGGAATAACCAAGACTTTACAATTTAGTAAAAAAAAAAGAACAAAATAATAATAAAGGAAATGCAATTGTATCAAAGATGAGTAAAAATATTGTATTTTGATCCCAATATTATAAGTACAAAATTGGTTTCGAATTGCCCGTTCTTCCTGTAACCTCTGACCTCTCTTCGTATGATATTGCCGATACCTAATGGCCACATAAATTACATGTCAGTAAAGATTTCTACTGTCAGGAAATTTATACCAGATGATCAATAAGAAATATTTTCTCACCTGCTTGGGCCCAGATCTGGGTAATCACGGAGCTGATATATTACATCTAGAGAAATTGCTAGAACGGAGATGAAAAAGCCATGTTTTGGTGTATGGAAGAAAAATGTCATTGTACAGCCGTCCCCTCGAGTCAGATTCTTTTGTTTTTTTTTCTTCCCCTTTTCCAATCTCATCTTTACTGAGATGTCCTTGTAAGGCCTAACTAGATTTGGGACTTTTTTTTTCAGGATAGTTTCATAAAAAGCAAATAGCTTCACAGATGAACTGTAATAAAACTCAGAAATATTTTCTTAGAGAGCCTTTGGTGACAATATGAATCATAAGAGCAGCATCTCCTGGGTTTTGCTCTGTGCTCGCAGCCACAAGATGGAACTCTTTCCCTTTTATTTCCATATAAATCTCGGCTCTTCTAAAACATTCCATAGTGCAATGCAGTTCATTAAATATAGGAAATGGTATAGGACACGTCTGAATGTCCAGGGTCTCGAGTCTCAGCCATGGAGCCGGCATTAACCCCTTTACTCAATAGCCTGTTTTGGCCTTAAAGGGGTTATCCAGGAAAAAATAAATAAATATATCAACTGGCTCCAGAAAGTTAAACAGATTTGTAAATTACTTCTATTAAAAAATCTTAATCCTTTCAGTACTTATGAGCTGATGAAGTTGAGTTGTTCTTTTCTGTCTAAGTGCTCTCTGATGACACCTGTCTCGGGAACCGCCCAGTTTAGAAGCAAATCCCCATAGAAAACCTCTTCTACTCTGTGCAGTTCCCGAGACAAGCAGAGATGTCAGCAGAGAGCACTGTTGCCAGACAGAAAACAACAACTCAACTTCAGCAGCCGATAATTATTGAAAGGATTAAGATTTTTTCATAGAAGTAATTTCCAAATCTGTTTAACTTTATGGAGCCAGTTGATTGATATATATATATATATATATATATATATATATATATATATATATATATATATATAAAGTATTTTCCTGGAATACCCCTTTTAATGACCACGGCAAATTTTCAAAATCTGTCCACTTACTATATTTGGTATTAACTTTGGAAAGCTTTATTTATGAAAGCGATTCTGAGATAGTTTTTTTCGTGAAATATTATACTTTACATTAGTGGTAAATTTTGATTGGTATATTTAGCGGTTTTTGTAAAAAAAAAAAAATTTTGCGAAAAAAATAAAAAGAGCATTTTTCTAGATTTGATATTTTCTGTTCATACGACAAATAGCCACGCCGCACCAAATTAATGATTCATTCATATCTACAATATGTCTACTTTATCTTCCCATTGTTTCATAAACATTCTTTTACTTTTTTAGAATGTTAGAGGGTTTATAAGTTTAGTAGCAATTTTTTTCAGATTTTCAAGAAAATTGCAAAATCAGATTTTTCAGAGACCAGTTCAGTTCTGAAGTGGAACTGAGGGGCCTGTATGTTAGATACCCACATTTTATAAACTGCACCCCTTAAAGTAGTCAGAATGACATTAAAGAAGTTTATTGACCCTTTAGGCGTTTCACAGAAATAAAAGCAAAATTGGGGCGGAATTTTAAAATTAAATTTTTTTTGTAGATTTTTCATTTTAATTAATTTTTTTTTCTGTAACACAGTAGGTGTTGACAAAGAAATGAAACTCAAGATTTATTCCCCGAATTCTGACGTACTTAGAAATATCCCATATGTGGCCTTTGTGCGCAACGTTTCTCTCACACACAGGCCTCAGACATGAAGGTGTGCTGTGTGGATTTTTGGCATCCTTTTAGTTTAGGATATTTTGTGGGCATCATATAAAATTACAGGGGCCTTGGGTGCAAAAATATTTTTAGGAGACAAGTTGACACTTTCATTGGTACTATTCTGGGGTACATGTGACACTCTGATTGTTTTTTATTTTGTTTTTTATGAGGAGGTAAAATCTATTCTGCGGTTGTTTTTTATTTTTTAGTCCGTTCGTCATGCGGTATAAATGACATGTTAACGCTACACTGCAGGTTGATACGATTACGGCGATACCAAATTTATATACTTTTTTTATATTTTAGTCCATTTATGACATAAAAATTATTTAAAAAAAAAATCATGTTTGTAAGTCGCCGCATTCTGAGAGCTTTCACTTTTTTTTTGCAGGACATGTGTATTATACACATATAAAATTAATTTTATTATTCTTAATGTTTTTTTTTTATTTTTATTTTTTTTCAAATTTTTTTCTTACATTTTTCACATATTTTTAACTTTTTCATTTTTTCTACTTTTTTCACACTTTTTTCACACATTTTTTTCCTATTATACACTTAATTCAATGGAGAACATATCTATACTCCATTGAATTATTGAATTAGTACTGACAGGCATAGGATAGATTAGTTCCTACCTTGTAAGGCCTCCGGTTGCCATGGCAACCATCGGCGCTCTGCTTTCATATTGCAGAGCGCCGATCAGTGACAGAGGGAGCTCCCTCTGTTACCCTAATAGACGCTGCAGTCTCAGTGACAGCAGCTTCTACAGGGTTTACCCTCCGATCCTGAGTGCCCGCGGGTGGCCTTCTCCGAGGGGGCCGACCCTCACCACCAATCGCTTCACACAATGAAGCGACGGAGCAGAGGGGGAAGGAGGAGACCCACACCAGATCCCTGCTATTGGTCCGGCTGTACTGACGGACCAATAGCAGCGATCACCTGCTGGGGACCGCTGCGATTGGACCCTGGCCAGCTTCAGGGAGGCTTGGCTGTGCAGCACAGCAGAGCTCAATAAACTGTCACAGTGCATGGCAGCGGAAGTCATCCCTAATCATCACATATATGTACCTGATTTTGCGGGTTTAAAGGGGTACTCCACTGGAAAAATTATTTTTTTAAAACAACTGTTATGATTCGGCTAGCTGGATGTGGATCCACTGTGTCAGCGAGGGATAGGCGTGGACCGTGTCGGTGGACCGGTTCTAGGGTTACTACTGGTTTTCACCAGAGACCGCCGCAAAGCGGGATGGTCTTCCTGCGGCGGTAGCAACCAGGTCGTATCCACCGGCAACGGCTCAACCTCGCTGACTGCTGAGAAGACGTGGGACAGAAGGAATAGACAGAGGCAAGGTCAGACGTAGCAGAAGGTCGGGGCAGGCGGCAAGGTTCGTAGTCAATGAGGATAGCAGAAGATCTGGAACACAGGCTTTGGACAACACTAACGCTTTCTCTGGCACAAGGCAACAAGATCCAGCAAGGAAGTGCAGGGGAAGTGAGGTTATATAGCCAGGGAGCAGGTGTGTTACGCCGAGCGTTCCAGGTCCCTGCTCCTCCCCGGAGCGCTCATGGCGTCTCTCTCCCTGCAGCGCCCCGGTCAGTCCCGCTGACCGGGAGCGCTGCACTGACATGGCCGTTGGGGATGCGATTCGCACAGCGGGACGCGCCCGCTCGCGAATCGCATCCCAAGTCACTTACCCGTCCCGGTCTCCTGCTGTCATGTGCTGGCGCGCGCGGCTCCGCTCTCTAGGGCGCGCGCGCGCCAGCTCTCTGAGACTTAAAGGGCCAGTGCACCAATGATTGGTGCCTGGCCCAATTAGCTTAATTGGCTTCCACCTGCTCCCTGGCTATATCACATCACTTCCCCTGCACTCCCTTGCCGGATCTTGTTGTCTTGTGCCAGTGAAAGCGTTTAGTGTTGTCCAAGCCTGTGTTTCCTGATCTCCTGCTATCCATATTGACTACGAACCTTGCCGCCTGCCCCGACCTTCTGCTACGTCTGACCTTGCCTCTGCCTAGTCCTTCTGTCCCACACCTTCTCAGCAGTCAGCGAGGTTGAGCCGTTGCTAGTGGATACGACCTGGTTGCTACTGCTGCAGCAAGACCATCCCGCTTTGCGGCGGGCTCTGGTGAACACCAGTAGCCTCTTAGAACCGGTCCACCAGCACGGTCCACGCCAATCCCTCGCTGACACAGAGGATCCACTACCTGTAAGCCGAATCGTGACAAGGTGGAAGCTAATAGACTGATTGGGCCAGGCACCAATCACTGGTGCACTGGCCCTTTAAATCTTAGAGCGCTGGCGCGCGCGCCCTATAGAGAGGAGCCGCGCGTGCCAGAACATGACAGCCGGGGACCGGGACGAGTAAGTGGCTTGGGATGCGATTTGCGAGCGGGCGCGTCCCGCTATGCGAATCACATCCCCATCGCGAATGTCAGTGCAGCACTCCCGGTCAGCTGGTCTGACCGGGGCGCTGCAGAAGGGAGAACGCCGCGAGCGCTCCGGGGAGGAGCAGGGACCCGGAGCGATCGGCATAACAACAACTAGTGCCAGAAAGTAAAACAGATTTGTAAATTACTT
The DNA here is from genome assembly GCF_029499605.1 of Hyla sarda. NCBI lineage: Eukaryota > Metazoa > Chordata > Amphibia > Anura > Hylidae > Hyla > Hyla sarda. The sequence goes on from NC_079193.1 coordinate 352,261,738, forward strand.
CTATTTAAAAATCTTAATCATTCCTGTACAGCTGCTGTATACTCCAGAGAAAGTTATTTTTTTTTTCAATTTCCTTTCTGTCTGACCACAGTGCTCTCTGCTGACACCTCTGTCCGGCCATGGATCCCGCTGAGGTGCCGCTGCCAAGTCTCGCTGACCTTAGCACGGTGGTCGCTCAGCAATCGCAGCAAATTGCCCAACAAGGACAGCAGCTGTCGCAGTTGACCGCCACGTTACAGCAACTTCTGCCTCTGCTACAGCAGCAACCATCTCCTCCGCCAGCTCCTGCACCTCCTCCTCAGCGACTGGCCGCTCCTAGCCTCCGCTTGTCCCTGCCGGACAAATTTGATGGGGACTCTAGACTCTGCCGTGGATTTTTGTCTCAATGTTCCCTGCATATGGAGATGTTGTCGGACTTGTTTCCAACAGAACGGTCTAAGGTGGCGTTCGTAGTGAGCCTTCTTTCAGGAAAGGCCTTGTCTTGGGCCACACCGCTCTGGGACCGCAATGATCCTGCCACAGCCACAGTCCTTCTTCGCTGAAGTCCGTAGTGTCTTCGAGGAACCAGCCCGAGCTTCTTCTGCCGAGACTGCCCTGCTGAACCTGGTCCAGGGTAATTCTTCAGTAGGCGAGTACGCCATCCAATTTCGTACTCTTGCTTCCGAATTATCTTGGAATAACGAGGCTCTCTGCGCGACCTTTAAAAAAGGCCTATCCAGTAGCATCAAGGATGTGCTGGCCGCACGAGAGATTCCTGCCAACCTGCAAGAACTTATCCATTTGGCCACCCGCATTGACATGCGTTTTTCTGAGAGACATCAGGAGCTCCGCCAGGAAAAAGACTTAGATCTCTGGGCACCTCTCCCACAGTATCCTTTGCAATCTACGCCTGGGCCTCCCGCCGAGGAGGCCATGCAAGTGGATCGGTCTCGCCTGACCCAGGAAGAGAGGAATCGCCGTAGGGAAGAAAATCTTTGTCTGTACTGTGCCAGTACCGAGCATTTCTTGGTGGATTGCCCTATTCGTCCTCCACGTCTAGGAAACGCACGCACGCACCCTGCTCACGTGGGTGTGGCGTCTCTTGGTTCAAAGTCTGCTTCTCCATGTCTCACGGTGCCCGTGCGGATTTCTCCTTCAGCCAACTCCTCCCTCTCAGCCGTGGCCTGCTTGGACTCTGGTGCCTCTGGGAATTTCATTTTGGATTCTTTGGTGAATAAATTCTGCATCCCGGTGACCCGTCTTGTCAAACCGCTCTACATTTCCGGGGTCAACGGAGTTAGATTGGATTGCACCGTGCGTTACCGCACAAAACCCCTCTTAATGTGCATTGGACCCCATCACGAAATGATTGAGTTTTTTGTCCTTCCTAACTGCACCTCTGAGGTCCTCCTCGGTCTGCCATGGCTCCGGCTTCATTCTCCCACCCTTGACTGGACCACCGGGGAGATCAAGAACTGGGACTCTGCTTGCCATAAGAAATGCCTCTCCCCCCCTCCCAGTCCCGTCAGGCAAGCCTCTGTGCCTCCTCATGGCCCCCGTCCTGGTGACACACTGCCCCGCGCCAAGCTTCACCCTCTGCCCTCCCTCCCCATTCCCACTCCTTCTGTACTGCCTGCCTTTGAGGAAACCCTCCATTCACTCCCGGTGTCCTCGTCCCAGGTAAAGCAGTTGTCGGACAAAAAAAGGGGGAGACCTAAGGGGGGGGGGGTACTGTTACGCCGAGCGCTCCGGGTCCCTGCTCCTCCCCGGATCGCTCACGGCGTCTCTCTCCCTGCAGCGCCCCGGTCAGTCCCGCTGACCGGGAGCGCTGCACTGACATGGCCGTTGGGGATGCGATTCGCACAGCGGGACGCGCCCGCTCGCGAATCGCATCCCAAGTCACTTACCCGTCCCGGTCCCCTGCTGTCATGTGCTGGCGCGCGCGGCTCCGCTCTCTAGGGCGCGCGCACGCCAGCTCTCTGAGACTTAAAGGGCCAGTGCACCAATGATTGGTGCCTGGCCCAATTAGCTTAATTGGCTTCCACCTGCTCCCTGGCTATATCACATCACTTCCCCTGCACTCCCTTGCCGGATCTTGTTGTCTTGTGCCAGTGAAAGCGTTTAGTGTTGTCCAAGCCTGTGTTTCCTGATCTCCTGCTATCCATATTGACTACGAACCTTGCCGCCTGCCCCGACCTTCTGCTACGTCTGACCTTGCCTCTGCCTAGTCCTTCTGTCCCACGCCTTCTCAGCAGTCAGCGAGGTTGAGCCGTTGCTAGTGGATACGACCTGGTTGCTACTGCCGCAGCAAGACCATCCCGCTTTGCGGCGGGCTCTGGTGAACACCAGTAGCCTCTTAGAACCGGTCCACCAGCACGGTCCATGCCAATCCCTCGCTGACACAGAGGATCCACTACCTGTAAGCCGAATCGTGACAAGGTGGAAGCTAATAGACTGATTGGGCCAGGCACCAATCACTGGTGCACTGGCCCTTTAAATCTTAGAGCGCTGGCGCGCGCGCCCTATAGAGTGGCTTGGGATGCGATTTGCGAGCGGGCGCGTCCCGCTATGCGAATCACATCCCCATCGCGAATGTCAGTGCAGCACTCCCGGTCAGCTGGTCTGACCGGGGCGCTGCAGAAGGGAGAACGCCGCGAGCGCTCCGGGGACCCGGAGCGATCGGCGTAACAACAACTAGTGCCAGAAAGTAAAACAGATTTGTAAATTACTTCTATTTAAAAATCTTAATCATTCCTGTACAGCTGCTGTATACTCCAGAGAAAGTTATTTTTTTTTTCAATTTCCTTTCTGTCTGACCACAGTGCTCTCTGCTGACACCTCTGTCCATGTCAGGAACTGTCCAGAACAGGAGCAAATCCCCATAGCAAACCTATCCTGCTCTGGACAGTTCCTGACATGGACAGAGGTGTCAGCAGAGAGCACTGTGGTCAGAGAGAAAGGAAATTCAAAAAGAAAAGAACTTCCTGTGGAGCATACAGCAATGATACAGTGGGGCAAAAAATGTATTCAGTCTGCCACCAATTGGTCAAGTTCTCCCACTTAAAAAGATGAGAGAGGCCTGTAATTTTTATCATAGGTATACCTCAACTATGAGAGACATAATGAGAAAAAAAAATCCATAAAATCACATTGTCTGATTTTTATGCAAATTATTTGAGAATTTATTTGCAAATTATGGTGGAAAATAAGTATTTGGTCACCTACAAACAAGCAAAGATTTCTGGCTCTCACAGACCTGTAACTTCAATGTCCTCCACTCGTTACCTGTATTAATGGCACCTGTTAATCTTGTTATCAGTATAAAAGACACCTGTCCACAACCTCAAACAGTCACACTCCAAACTATATGGCCAAGACCAAAGAACTGTCGAAAGACACCAGAAACAAAATTGTAGACCTGCACCAGGCTGGGAAGACTGAATCTGCACTAGGCAAGAAGCTTGGTGTGAAGAAATCAACTGGAGGAGCAATTATTAGAAAATGGAAGACATACAAGACCACTGATAATTTCCCTCGATCTGGGGCTCCACACAAGATCTCACCCCGTGGTGTCAAAATGATTACAAGAAAGGTGAGAAAAAATCCCAGAACAACATGGGGGACCTAGAGAATGACCTGCAGAGAGCTGGGACCAAAGTAACAAAGGCCACCATCAGTAACATACTACTCCGCCAGGGCCTCAAATCATGCAGTGTCAGACGTGTCCCCCTGCTTAAAAAGTAGCTCCCACCATCCTTTTTTCTTTTCTTTTTTTTTTCTATCCCTGCCTATTGCCCATCTATCCCTAAACCCCTCCCTGCCTTATATATATATATATTTTTTTTTTTTTTTTACATATTAAAAATGCCTTTTGTCTGCCTGGTAGTGTGCTCACTACCAGGCAGACTTTCCCAGCAGGTGCGACATCACTGATGCCTGCAGGGGGGGACTTCTGCCTTAGTTCACCTATTCAGTGTACCTCCAGCTGTTTCACCACTACAACTCCCAGCTTGCCCTGACATCTATTGGCTGTCAGGGCATGCTGGGAGTTGTAGTGGGGAAACAATTGGAGGCATACTGTATAGGTGAACACTGTATCTGTGATGGCCACAGCTGCCGAACATCCCGTTCCCCGCTGCGCAATCCACTCCCCCCCGACGCTCAATCCACTCCCCACCCCCCGCCGCTCAATCCACTCTCCCCCCACCGCTCAATCCACTCCCCCCGCCGCTGAATCCACTCCCCCCACCCCCGCTCAATCCCCCCCCCCCTTCGCCCGCCCGCAAAAGAATAAACAGAACAGTCATAGCGGAGCTGCTGCTTAGCAGCAGCTGTGTATAATATTTTACCTGTCCCCGGGCCGGCATGCAAGGCCAGGGAGCCTGCGCACATCCTCTTCATTCAAAGCGCTCCCTCCCGCCTGTCTAATTAACAGGCAGGGAGCGAGCTCAGCCTGATTGAATTCGGACCGATGCCTGGTCGGCATCGGTCCGAATTCAAGCGTGACATCACGCCAGGCTGCAGCCGGCCACTAGAAGGGAGACCCCTAGTGGCTGGTTTTTAAATGTGAATTAAACTATTTTAATGAAAAAATAATAATGAAAGTATATTAAAGATATGTTGTAGTACATAAGTACTACAACATATCAAAAAAAAAATAATTTCGTGACAGTGCCCATTTAAGCTAGTATATGTCCGGTCCCATCTAAAGTTTGCTATAGGGCACTTGGATGATCCAGAAGAGTATTGGGAGAATGTCATATGGTCAGAGGAAAGCAATGTAGAAATTTTTGGTAAAAACTCAACTCCTCGTGTTTGGAGGAGAAAGAATGTTGAGTTCCATCCAAAGAACACCATACCTACTGTGAAGTATGGAAGTATGGGGGTGGAAACATCATGCTTTGGGGCTGTTTTTCAGCTAAGGGACCAGGACAACTGATCCGTGTAAAGGAAATAATTAATGGGTCCATGTATCGTGAGATTTTGAGTGAAAACCTCTTTCTATCAGCAAGGGCATTGAAGATGAAATGTGGCTGGGTCTTTCAGCATGACAATTATCCCAAAAACACCGCCCTGGCAATGAAGGAGTGGCTTTCAAGGTCCTGGAGTGGCCTAGCCAGTTTCCAGATCTCAACCCCATAGAAAACCGTTGAAGGGAGATGAAAGTCCGTGTTGCTCAGCAACAGCCCAAAACATCACTGCTCTAGAGGAAATCTGCATGGAGGAATGGGCCAGAATACCAGCAACAGTGTATGAAAACCTTATGAAGACTTACAGAAAAATTTGACCTCTGTCATTGCCAACAAAGGGTATATAACAAAGTATTGAGATTAATTTTTGTTGTAGTCCAAATACTTATTTTCCACCATAATTTGCAAATAAATTCTTAAAAAATCAGACATGTAAAATCACATGTAAAATGTGATTTTATGGATTTTTTTTTCTCATTATTTGGCTGGTGCCAAATGAAGGTGCTGAAAATATATGTAAATGTGGCTGCAGGAGAGTCCACAGGTGGTGGTCTCTTAGATAGTCTCTAACTGGTGGGGGGTTGCAGCAGTAAAAAATGTAGTAGTCACACATAGCTGAAGTCAGAAATAAGGGTCAGTCCAATGAGAAACCAGAGACGCAATCAAGCCAAGGTCGGAATGAAGAGGACAAGTGTGGAACACACCTAGGAATGAGATGAGAGAGGAGGTAAGGGATAAACCAAGGTTGAAATTAAATCCAAAGGAGGAAATAGTAGAAATGTACTAACAGTGTTAAAGAAAGATCTTCATTTACCATTCAGTGAGAGTTTTTATGTACCTGTCACCAAATAAGATTTTTAATATAGTGTTCCTTGTGTAATTAGCAAACACTTTCCCATTCACTTGCTTTTAAAATTATCAACATAAATATGTTTAAAATGTAATATAAAAAACAGCCACTAGGTGGCTTTGCTCTGTTCCCTGCTGCAATTAATACAGTGAGTTTGGTCTCCTCCCAGCCTGGCAGGAGACCAAACTCAGGAAGTGTTTCTCTGCACGGAGCTTGATTGACAGCTGCAAAGTGAAAGCTCCACAGACTCTCACAGAAAGACAGCTGAAGGAGAGTCTCACTGATAGCAACACAGACTGAAAGCTGCTGCACAGAGCCTGTGGTCTTCTATTCATCAATGGGAAGGTGGAAGTGGTCCCCCAGCAGGCTTCAGTGATGTCATGCCTGCTGGGAAACACCCACTTTCTCCTGCTGGGAAATTGCATGCAAGAAGAAAGGTAAGATTCACAGCTCTGAAATTGTTTTTAAGGACAGGAGGGGTGTTAGGAGTAGTTAGGGAACATAGCCTGAGGTAGTTGAGGACAGTTTATTTGGTGACAGGCACTTTTTAAGGAAAATTTTCAAATTAAACAGAAAAAACGAAGGAAAAATAAGCTCACAAATTAGACCATCCAGGTAGAGTCCCAAAGGACAAACAGAAAAATCCACTGACAGACATGGTAGTAATTTATATACTGACATTAACACAGTAGTGAATCCATTTATGGATACAGTTTAGATACCCCCAAATGAGAGCGTTGGATTTTTCTGGTCTGCAACTGGCCTCAGTTCTGTCTCCTGTAGGGTTATTTAGTTTTTGGTAATATGAAAAAAGAAAAATCAGATGGCACTGACTTGTCAGCAGTAACGTCCTTTATTAAAACAGTCATACCGCCGATACAGGTTCTGGCCAACAGCCCGTTTCACGCTATCCTCAGCACTTCCTCATAACCAAAGCGCTAAGGATAGCATGAAACGGTCCGTTGGCCAGAACCTGTATCGGCGACCTGTCTGTTTTAATAAAGGACGTTACTGCTGGAAAGTGAGTGCCATCTGATTTTTCTTTTTTCATATTGGAGACATGTTGCTTACAGATTGAGCACCACGAGTACGTCAGATTGGCGGTGTACGTAGGATTGCAGCATAAGGAATTATTGGATCCCTATGGGAGTTCGGGCCCGTGCCCACTTGCTTTGTTCTTTATGGACTTAGTTCTTGGTAAAGTGAACTTACCTGGGCCCTCTAGTAAAGCTCTCAGTATAGTATAACAGTGTATTATGTTTTTCATATTTCTGGTTATGATTTTTCCTTTTTCCTTTCTGTATCGACTACCCTCTTCTCAGCAATCCATACGTGTCTATATGATTTCTAATATACATTGCATTTTTTCCTTTTTGTATTTTTGGCATTTCACAATTTTACAATTATTACATGATATTATATCTATGTATGTGAATTTTGTATTGTGATCTGCCTTTTGTATGCTCAGTCATTTATAGTGTCTTTATATATATATGATGTTCTTTAAAAATGTTGTTATACCTACTTTTATCTTTGCATTCTGTATCCTTCTTGTGGGGGTGGATTCGTCGACCTGCATCAGGTGTTACCTGGGCGGGCTGATGACTCCTTTCTTCTATAGGAACATGGTTGTAGTAACAGCACCTTTGTATGAGTAAGGCTGGTCAAACCGGCTGAAACGCGTCACTTTGTATCCTGCTCTGTTATGGCATGGATAAAGAATAGCTTTTTATTGTTTTATTGCACAAGAACCTGCGCTGGACTTCCGTCTTTCTACATATTATTCGGTGTTGGTTCACACCTGTCCGTGCGCAGGACTCTGGCTGAGTAGGTGAGTAAGAAAAAAATGCCTGTCTATACATGTGAAACAGGTGCATCCAGTAATGCCACACAGAAAGGAGAAATATACGGAGCGACTCACCAAGGACCAAGGAAATGATGCCAAGAAGGTGCTTTATTCTATACTTCAAATACGGCACACGGGGAGGAAGGAGATGGATCTTGTGGAATAGAAGACACTAATAGGCTACGGACCGTATCACGCTTCACAAGCGCTTCGTCAGGCTCCTGCCACGTCTGTCGTCAGATCCAGTTTTCTAGTGTCTCGTGTGCTGTTGCATTTTTTCCTCGTTGAATCAGTTTTCCGCCATATTAAGTTAATTTTGCAGTATGTAGATGACATATTCCTGATCTGGGATAGCTCCGCGACCCATTTTCGGGAATTCGTCTCATACCTCAATGATATAAACAAGATCAATATGTTATTCACTTCGGTTTTTGGTGGCATGAAATTAGAATTCCTCAATGTCCTGAAATTTAAACCAAACCGGATTGTTAAATCAAGATTCAGAAAGACTACATCTAAAAATGCGCTCCTCCACTACCAATCTTCCCACCCTACACACATGAAAGATAGCATACCATTTAGATGGTGCGGCTTAAGAGGATAACTAATGATCCTAAAAATGTTGACAGACAAGTGAAAGAAATTAGCAATAGGTTCCTTCAGAGGGGGTATCCTTCTGAAATTATCCATCAGGCAAAGAAACGCATAGAACAGATTCCTTGTGAATCTCTTCTCAAGCCCCTACCCAACGATAACAACAAATCCCCAGGAAATAGATTTTTCTTTTCCTTCACCAATACTCCTATGAATGAGACCGTCAAATGGATCGTTCATAGGAATTGGTTTATGTTACAAAAAGACCCTGATTTAAAAGATTTTACGATCACTAATCCTATTATTACTTACAAATGTCATAAAACAATTGGGGACTTCTTGAAGAATACAAATAATCAGCAGAAGGTACAGAAAACATGGCTGACAGACACCAGACCCATAGGAAATTTCACATGCGGATCCTGTTCCTTTTGTTCACTCAGTATGAAAGGTAGATCAGTCACCCTGAGAGGATACACAATTTCTGTTAAACAACCTATCACCTGTATATCGTGATGCGTAGTCCATTGTTTGGTATGTGATTGCCTTCACTACTATATAGTTAAGACTATTCACCCATTATTCCATAGGATCAGAGAGCATGTCAGGTCTTTACGTACAGGGATTGGAACCCCACGCTTTATCACTCACATGTCCAAGAACCATAACAATGATCCTAATAAGGTACGGTTTGCTGCCTTGTAAAGGATAGAATGTAGCTATAGAGGGAAGAATAGACACGACACTGTTACGCCTAGCGCTCCGGGTCCCCGCTCCTCCCCGGAGCGCTTACGGCGTCTCTCTCTCCGCAGCGCCCCGGTCGGTCCCGCTGACCGGGAGCGCTGCACTGTCATGGCCGTCGGGGATGCGATTCGCACAGCGGGACGCGCCCGCTCGCGAATCGCATCCCAGGTCACTTACCCGTCCCGGTCCCCTGCTGTCATGTGCTGGCGCGCGCGGCTCCGCTCTCTAGGGCGCGCGCACGCCAGCTCCCTGAGACTTAAAGGGCCAGTGCACCAATGATTGGTGCCTGGCCCAATTAGCTTAATTGGCTTCCACCTGCTCCCAGACTATATCTGATCACTGCCCCTGCACTCCCCTGCCGGATCTTGTTGCCTTAGTGCCTAGAGAAAGCGTTACTGTGTTTGTCCTTACTGTGTACTTGACCTCCTGCTATTGCCTTATTGACTATGATTCTTGCTGCCTGCCCCGACCTTCTGCTACGTCCGACCTTGCTTCTGTCTACTCCCTTGTACCGCGCCTATCTTCAGCAGTCAGAGAGGTTGAGCCGTTGCTAGTGGATACGACCTGGTCACTACCGCCGCAGCAAGACCATCCCGCTTTGCGGCGGGCTCTGGTGAACACCAGTAGTGACTTAGAACCGGTCCACTAGCACGGTCCACGCCAATCCCTCTCTGGCACAGAGGATCCACCTCCTGCCAGCCGGCATCGTGACAGACACACTCCTGGTCAAAGAAGCACGGTGGATTTTGCAATTGGATGCCATCGGACCCTTGGGGCTCGATGACAAAATTGAATTGAGTGTCCTTCTATAATATACCCCCTATTGTCTAGACTTGCTTCCTCCCTCGAGAGTTAGATCTTTTATGTTTTTAGCTCACCTGTGCACCATTTCACGTTGTTTTTGTATGGTTTTTGTATACATGTCTTCATTATGGCAACAGCACACGATACACTAGAAAACCGGATCTGACGACAGACGCGCCAGGAGCCTGACGAAGCACTTGTGAAGCGTGATACGGTCCGTGGCCTGTTAGCGTCTGCTCCCCCACAAGATCCATCTCCTGCCTCCCTGTGTGCCCTATTTGAAGTATGAAATAAAGCTACCTCTTGGTACCATCTCCTTGGTCCTTGGTGAGTCGCTCTGTATATTTCTCCTTTCTGTGTGGGTTTATATAACAAACTTATCCATTTATGTACATTATTTTATATCTTCTTCATTGCATGTTTCCTAGATTATTGACCACAAGCTGAGGTGTAGTAGATCCGGACACCGAGGAACTCTGGAGATATTGCTAGTATCCACTAATACCATTCCTCTTGTCATAAAATCCTTGCGTCATTATTTATTAGATAACAGCTTTTATCTATACTTACTGTCCCTGACATGGGGCCTTCCCCGGATACTCACAGAGCCAACCTGACAAAATCTGGACTTTCCAACATCTTGACAGCCGGATCTGTCACGATTCGGCTGGCAGGAGGTGGATCCTCTGTGCCAGAGAGGGATTGGCGTGGACCGTGCTAGTGGACCGGTTCTAAGCTGCTACTGGTTTTCACCAGAGCCCGCCGCAAAGCGGGATGGTCTTGCAGCGGCGGTAGCAACCAGGTCGTATCCACTAGCAACGGCTCAACCTCTCTGACTGCTGAAGATAGGCGCGGTACAAGGGAGTAGACAAGAGCAAGGTCGGACGTAGCAGAAGGTCGGGGCAGGCAGCAAGGATCGTAGTCAGGGGCAACGGCAGGAGGTCTGGAACACAGGCTAGGAACACACTGGGAAACGCTTTCACTGGCACGATGGCAACAAGATCCGGCAAGGAAGGAAAGGGGAAGTGAGGTTAAATAGGGAAGTGCACAGGTGAATAAACTAATTAAGCCAACTGCGCCAATCAGCGGCGCAGTGGCCCTTTAAATCGTAGAGACCCGGCGCGTGCGCGCCCTAAGGAGCGGGGCCGCGCGCGCCGGGACAGGACCGACGGAGAGCGAGTCAGGTACGGGAGCCGGGGTGCGCATCGCGAGCGGGCGCCACCCGCATCGCGAATCGCATCCCGGCTGGGAGAGGTATCGCAGCGCACCCGGTCAGCAGGTCTGACCGGGGCGCTGCGATTGCGAGGAAGCTGCGAGCGCTCCGGGGAGGAGCGGGGACCCGGAGCGCTCGGCGTAACAGTACCCCCCCCCCCCTTGGGTCTCCCCCTCTTCTTGGAGCCTGAGGACCAGACTTTTGTCTAGGATGTTGTCCTCAGGTTCCCAGGATCTCTCTTCAGGACCACAGCCCTCCCAATCTACCAAAAAAAATCTTTTTCCTCTGACCGTCTTGGAGGCCAGTATCTCCTTTACGGAGAAGATGTCAGAAGAACCGGAAACAGGAGTGGGAGAAACAAGTTTGGGAGAGAAACGGTTGATGATGAGTGGTTTAAGGAGAGAGACATGGAAGGCATTGGGAATACGAAGAGAAGGAGGAAGAAGGAGTATGTAAGAGACAGGATTAATCTGGCACAAGACTTTGAAAGGACCAAGATAGCGTGGTCCCAGTTTGTAACTGGGGACACGAAAGCGGACATATTTAGCGGAGAGCCATACCTTGTCTCCGGGAGCAAAGATGGGGGGAGCTCTTCTTTTCTTATCGGCAAACTTTTTCATGCGAGATGAAGCCTGTAAAAGAGAATTTTGGGTCTCTTTCCATATGGTGGAAAGATCACGAGTCACTTCATCCACAGCGGGCAAACCAGAGGACAAGGGAATAGGGAGGGGGGGAAGAGGGTGACGGCCGTACACCACGAAAAATGGGGATTTAGCAGAAGATTCAGAGACTCTAAAGTTGTACGAGAATTCGGCCCAAGGTAGAAGATCTGCCCAGTCATCCTGGCGGGAGGAAACAAAATGCCGTAAATAGTCACCCAGGACCTGGTTAATTCTTTCTACTTGCCCATTGGATTGAGGATGATAAGCAGAAGAGAAGTTTAATTTAATCTTGAGTTGTTTACAGAGAGCCCTCCAGAATTTTGACACGAATTGGACACCTCTATCCGAGACAATCTGCGTGGGCAAACCGTGAAGACGAAAAATGTGTACAAAAAATTGTTTTGCCAACTGAGGTGCTGAAGGAAGACCAGGAAGAGGAATAAAATGTGCCATCTTGGAAAATCGATCAACGACCACCCAAACAACAGTGTTGCCACGGGATGGGGGTAGGTCTGTAATAAAGTCCAGTTTGGTAAAGATGTGGGCACCTTGAAGGCGATCAAAGAGTTCAGAGATAAGAGGTAGGGGGTAGCGTTTTTTTACCGTGATTTTATTAAGTCCGCGGTAATCAATGCAAGGACGTAGGGAGCCATCTTTTTTGGACACAAAGAAAAATCCAGCTTCGGCAGGAGAGGAGGATTTGCGGATAAACCCCTTTTTTAAATTTTCCTGGATGTATTCAGACATAGCAAGCGTCTCTGGGGCGGACAGAGGATAAATTCTGCCCCGGGGTGGAGTAGTGCCCGGGAGGAGGTCAATAGGACAGTCAAAAGGCCTGTGAGGAGGTAGAGTCTCAGCTTGCTTTTTGCAAAATACGTCAGCATAGTCCATATAAGCCTTAGGAAGACCGGTTACAGGGGGAACCACAGGGTCACGGCAGGGAGTACTGGGAACCGGTTTAAGACAGTCCTTGAAACAAGAAGTACCCCAGCTCTTGATCTCTCCTGTGGACCAATCAAGGGTTGGGGAATGGAGTTGAAGCCACGGTAGTCCAAGGAGAATTTCGGAAGTGCAATTGGAGAGGACCAAAAACTCAATTTTTTCGTGATGAGGTCCGATGCACATTAGGAGGGGTTCCGTGCGGTAACGCACGGCACAGTCCAATCTTTCATTGTTAACACAATTGATGTAGAGGGGTCTGGCGAGACTGGTCACTGGGATGTTGAACCTGTTGATGAGAGAGGCCAAAATAAAATTTCCTGCAGATCCGGAATCCAAGAAGGCCTTAGTAGAGAAGGAGAAGGTAGAGGCAGATATCCGCACAGGCACAGTAAGGCGTGGAGAAGCAGAGTTGACATCAAGAACTGTCTCACCTTTGTGCGGAGTCAGCGTACGTCTTTCCAGGCGGGGAGGACGGATAGGACAATCCTTCAGGAAGTGTTCGGTACCGGCACAGTACAGGCAAAGATTCTCCTTGCGGCGTCGTGTCCTCTCTTGAGGTGTCAAGCGAGACCGGTCAACTTGCATAGCCTCCACGGCGGGAGGCACAGGAACGGATTGCAGAGGACCAGAGGAGAGAGGAGCCGGGGAGAAAAAACGCCTCGCGCGAACAAAGTCCATATCCTGGCGGAGCTCCTGACGCCTTTCGGAAAAACGCATGTCAATGCGAGTGGCAAGATGAATGAGTTCATGCAGGTTAGCAGGAATTTCTCGTGCGGCCAGAACATCTTTAATGTTGCTGGATAGGCCTTTTTTAAAGGTCGCGCAGAGGGCCTCATTATTCCAGGATAATTCGGAAGCAAGAGTACGGAATTGGATGGCGTACTCGCCAACGGAAGAATTACCCTGGACCAGGTTCAGCAGGGCAGTCTCAGCAGAAGAGGCTCGGGCAGGTTCCTCAAAGACACTTCGAATTTCCGAGAAGAAGGAGTGTACAGAGGCAGTGACGGGGTCATTGCGGTCCCAGAGCGGTGTGGCCCATGACAGAGCTTTCCCAGACAGAAGGCTGACTACGAAAGCCACCTTAGACCTTTCAGTAGGAAACTGGTCCGACATCATCTCCAAGTGCAGGGAACATTGTGAAAGAAAGCCACGGCAAAACTTAGAGTCCCCATCAAATTTATCCGGCAAGGAAAGTCGTAGGCCGGAAGCGGCCACTCGCTGCGGAGGAGGTGCAGGAGCTGGCGGAGGAGATGATTGCTGAAGCTGTGGTAGTAGCTGCTGTAGCATCACGGTCAGTTGAGACAGCTGGTGGCCTTGTTACGCTATCTGTTGCGACTGCTGGGCGACCACCGTGGTGAGGTCGGCGACAACTGGCAGTGGAACTTCAGCGGGATCCATGGCCGGATCTACTGTCACGATTCGGCTGGCAGGAGGTGGATCCTCTGTGCCAGAGAGGGATTGGCGTGGACCGTGCTAGTGGACCGGTTCTAAGCTGCTACTGGTTTTCACCAGAGCCCGCCGCAAAGGGGGATGGTCTTGCAGCGGCGGTAGCAACCAGGTCGTATCCACTAGCAACGGCTCAACCTCTCTGACTGCTGAAGATAGGCGCGGTACAAGGGAGTAGACAAGAGCAAGGTCGGACGTAGCAGAAGGTCGGGGCAGGCAGCAAGGATCGTAGTCAGGGGCAACGGCAGGAGGTCTGGAACACAGGCTAGGAACACACTGGGAAACGCTTTCACTGGCACGATGGCAACAAGATCCGGCAAGGAAGGAAAGGGGAAGTGAGGTTAAATAGGGAAGTGCACAGGTGAATAAACTAATTAAGCCAACTGCGCCAATCAGCGGCGCAGTGGCCCTTTAAATCGTAGAGACCCGGCGCGCGCGCGCCCTAAGGAGCGGGGCCGCGCGCGCCGGGACAGGACCGACGGAGAGCGAGTCAGGTACGGGAGCCGGGGTGCGCATCGCGAGCGGGCGCCACCCGCATCGCGAATCGCATCCCGGCTGGGAGAGGTATCGCAGCGCACCCGGTCAGCAGGTCTGACCGGGGCGCTGCGATTGCGAGGAAGCTGCGAGCGCTCCGGGGAGGAGCGGGGACCCGGAGCGCTCGGCGTAACAGGATCTATGCAGATTACCATATTGTAACCGGGTCTTGTTAATATGTAATGACCTTTGTTTATTATTCTTTGTACTTATATTTTTCTTTACTGTTGAATGTATCTGTTTTAAAGAAAAATTCTTTAATAAGCAAACGGTTAAAAAAAATAAAAATAAAACTATCCAGCTCAGAGCCAAAAAGAATAAGGCCTTGTTCCCACTGCCATCGTGCTCTATTAGGTGGAGCTCCATCGGCAGTTCTGTCAAGTTTAACGGAGAAAAAATGGTGCAAGCACTATTATTTTTCTCCGTTAAATTCCTGTACAATTACCGGATCACCGACAGGCCTCCTGCAAGTGAATGGGGGCCGTTGGGTCCCGGCAGTAGCCGTTTGCATACGACCTGTTTCAGGGTCCGATCAGCTCAAGAAAGAAAAAAAAAGAGCCGATCAGACCCTTAACGGGTCGGATGCAAACGGCCATGTGAACCTAGCCTTAACCACTGCTCTGCTAAACCAGAGCATGGAGAAGAAAATTAACAGACCTACAGGGAAACCTGGAGAGGTAGCATGTCCTTCTCTGGTATTAGATCTTAGTTCTATTCACTTGAGGTGGATAGAGCTCCCTGTATTGAGGACTTTCCCGGCTCCTTCCCTCAGCTATGATTGATAGGTCTAGGGGGTCTTCTGATTGGATACTAGAGTTGTCAAGGATTACTATGACATAGAAAAAGCTCTCAATACAGAAAAAGGTATGCACCTAAGGAGAAGAACCCACCTCCTGGACACTTCCTAAGGTGGCTCCTGGCACATAAAGCAGCATTTTTCTTACTCTTAACCAAGATTTCAGTTTTGGATGGACTCCCCTTCTTGACTGTATGGGACTGTTAGTGGTTTTGAGCGGTTTTGAGTAATAATACCAAAGTTTACTTACTTTTTCTCCCTGTACTGTGGATGTTTACTTACTATGCTTAATAAAAGTCAGATCATATTTCACTAGTAATCTTTGGAGAAATCTGGTTAATTTTAAAGAGTTAACTTGCTTTTTTTTTTTGTTTTTTTTTTTTTGTTTGTAACTGTATTCACTATTAGTGCATGTACACATTGTAGAGGGGGTCTCCATAGGCGGTTTTGTGGGGTTTTGAGAGGCTGTGGTGAGCGAAGATTAGCTGACCACGATGTGAGCAAAAGGTCAGCTAATTTTGGCATCTACACTGAGGTTCCCCGTATGTAAAGGGTAACCAATGCACAACTTATTTACACATCAGCATATAAACTAAGAGTAATGTCCGCACTTTCTTCGCGATCCATTCAACTGAGAAAGTCAATGAGTGAACATCACTGCGTACATCTGGAATTCATTCCCTGCATTGAGGCACTTATATACTATCTATTGCTTGCACCTGCTTTCCGAACACAATTGCTAAGCACTTACAAACACAGTAAATCTCTACCCTTTGGAATAAAAAGATGAAAAACTCGCCCTGTATTATTCCAGCCTGCCCCATCCACGTCTTCACAAACAAACAAACCTCGAACACGTTTTCCAATCTTTATCAATAGGCCGGATATGAATGTATTATTTTCCTTTTCAGCAGTTCTATAATGTCAGCAATTCTAAGCAAGGTTCCACAAATATAGGATATATTTGGTCATGCGCTCAAACAGAATAATATTTTGTGTGTTTTCTTTTTTTGCTTGTTTTCCGGATAAGAAAGAGATGAATCTTTGCAAACAACAGATTTATTTGAGGTAAGAATAATGTATTTCTAATATTACCAGTCCTTGCTTGTTACATCCTTTCATTAAACAGATGTAAGGGGGGTGTTGCTATGAGATTTCTATACCCTGCAAATTCAGTTCACTTGTATCCGTGCTTGTGAAGGTCTAGTGGACTGTTTTACAATGTGGTGTCACCATATCTTGCCAAAGTAGTCGCTTGCAGAAAGACACAGTTCCTGTCCTGTGCTAAAGTAACGCGAGATGTTGTGGTCATGAAATGCTGCACCACAATGGCCTTAGGTGGAGTAGAGGTGATGGAGAGCCTGAGAGAAACCGCATGAAGTCAAGTCATATATGTCATGTCTGTATTGGCCTGTGTTCACACACAGCTATTGGTTTGGTTGTGTGCGAACAGTTTTATGTTCTCTGGTCAGGGAATAGTTAATAGCCTTTTGCTTGCTAGCCAATAGCTCCTAGGGTGTGTCTAGATAAGGATCAACTCAGCTTAGCCTCAGGGCTGGTGTGACTTCATTATATCCTGACTTGCTAAGATGCTGGACATGCTGCATGGAGCTCTTGGTAAAACACTCTCTATTTGAGCTTTTAATCTACTATCTCTGTTTTAGCATACACTTTGTATTATCTGGTTTTAGCCATGGTCAGGTGGCATGCTTATAGTAAATTTTAATCTGTGTTTGTATAGTCGGTTTTAGGATTTGTATATCTTTTCCGCTATGTGTCTGTTCACACTGTGTTTTCTCTTGTATCCGTTTATATGAAGTTCTGTGTTTTATATTTCTGTTTTCCTACTGAATCAGCTTCTGACTACACTGTGGAGTGTGTCGCTGGCCAGTAGTCTATTTGGATTTATTATTAATGGCTTTGTTAGGGGAGTGGAGTGTCCAGCCTTGTGTCCAGTGGGAAAAGTGTCCTATATTGCATCCCTGTTACCGCTCCATGGGGACTCCATGTCTACTGGAGGTGTTTTGAGGGATTGTGATTTATCCTGTCTTGTGTCCAGTTTGAACAGTGTTCTATAATGATATCCTGTTGTATCCATTTTTCTGAGTTGTAACTTGGCATCCCTGTTACCTGTCCATGGGGACTCCGTGTCTACTGAAGGTGTTCGGAGGGATTGCGATAATTCCTGTTTAGCGATAGATCCCGTTTACCTGTCTGTGGGGACTCAGAGGGTATTGTTATTCCTGTGTCTACCAGAGGTTTTTCTAGGGGATTTAGCTTATTCCTGTTTTGTTCTGGAGGATGTTCAGACTTATCCATTTTCCTGTCTGGTGTTTTGAACTTTATATGTATTGGTTAATTATTCAGATCTTTGGAGTTCTGTTCTTGACCGCTTATCTATAGTGTCCTCTGTTCACGACCACTGAGTCCTCTGTTCATGTCCGCTGATATAGTGTCCTCTGTACTAACTCTCTGATCTGTGCCCTCTGAACTTTTATACTATGGAGTTCTATGTTCCTGTTATGTTTCTGGTTTGTGACCGACTATTTATTTGTATGTGTTTTTATTAGGCCCCTGCACATTAGTTCAGGGAGGGACAAGTGCCCAGTTGTCGATCCACCGTTTAGGGTGGATGGGCAAGTAGGCAGGGAGAGCGGTTTTAGGGTCAGTTTAGGGCTCACTCTCCCTGTTCTGCGGTCGTCCCTGACAATATATAGCTGCCATGTAGGGTTGTAGACAAGACTAAGCACACCACTTTGAAGTTGAATCATGAAGATAATTTATTTGCAATCCACAAAACAATAAGCGTAACGTTTCGGTCCACACTGGACCTTCCTCAGAGCTATGAGTTATACAAAAATGAATACGAAATCAGAAAAAAACATATCTAGTAACGTATATACATAAGAAAAAATAATAAATCAAATCATCATCAGAATCACCAGGGTATGTATTGTTATGAATGATGATAATGAAAGATACGTTAAAATAGATTGTATTGAACTAACCACATAATGAACTGACCACATAATGACATAGTATGGTATATGCTGACATGTAAGGTAATATGTGGCGGTCAGGAGAGTCATAAAAAAGGAAGATCATATGAGCGCCTATATCAACATGCTGTACCAGTATTTATGACGGGCAAAGTAAGTATACCAAACATGACAAGGAGTTGGAACAGCAACAATGATGATAGCAATAAAAAGTATAATAATTCAGCAATTGCACACCAGAATGGAACAAACGTAAGGCACTGCAGAAGGGATATGTGAAAGGGGTTATCCAGCATAAGGTGATTTTAGTATGTACCTGGCAGACAGTAATGAACATGCTTAGGAAGGATCTGCGCTTGTCTTGGGGCTAAATGGCTGTGTGGTGAGATTACCATAACACTGTGGCTAGCTTTTTGTGTACTTGTATTTCCTGTTTGACTTATGTTTTTTTGACTACAAATCCCACAATGCCATTTTCCTCCTTCTCACACATCAGTCACCCCACCCATTGAAACAAAAGACCTGGGGTTTTCAATCAGGGTGCCTACAGCTGTTGCATTAGTTGCAGTTGATTCCTCTCCCACCAAGCGATCCCTCCGCCCATTGAAGCAGGCAGGCATCCCTGTCATCAGCTAACAAGTGAGTCAGGTCTCGGCCGCATTGCAAGCTGGGAAAAATCCGAGACAACAGTCATTTTGTATGCTGATAAAAATAAATATTGGGGTGAAAATCACAGAAGAATTGTGAGAAAACCGTCACACACAGGTACAGACACTATATTATGAACTACACTAACTTTACAGCCCCTGTAGCATAGTCAAATAAAAAAAATTCCTGGAATACACCTTTAACTATGAATTCTGCTGGGAACTCACCGAATTGCTGCGGAGGTGTGGAAGGAGAAATTCGGCCATGAGCCATGGTGCATAGTATCAGATATTGCGACCTGTAGTTGCTGGTAGTGTGTAGTGCCATAGGAGAGGACCGGAATATAAGGGGTCAGAAAAGGAGGACCTCACTTCCGGGAGGGCGGAGGCAACGAGAGAGGCAAAGCAATGTGTAAAAGAGGTGTCAGTAATGGTAATTTTTAGGCAGGGGGCAGTGTGATAAGGTATTTAATTGCAGATGCGACCATAGGGATGTAATATGTATACCTAAAAACGGTAGTTCGGGGGTCATGTGGCACGTAGGGTGGAACCCAGTGTGATAAGATATTTAATTGCAGATGCGACCATAGGGATGTAATATGTATACCTAAAAACGGTAGTTCGGGGGTCATGTGGCACGTAGGGTGGAACGCAGTGGTATGGGGCTGGAACTGTTCTGTGGTCTTGGAGTTCTGGGTTGTTTGGCCTTTGTCAGGACTTTTTCTGGGTAGCCTCTTGCCTTGAGTTTAGAGGACATTTCCTCTATACATTGTGTTGGAGTAGTGGGATCGCTGACTATGTAGTGTCGCCACCTTTCTTGCAAGAAATAATACCGGCCATGCTAATTTGCATAATTAATAATATAAGCATGACATTATAGGATACACAAGTACGGGGGATAATTTTGTCCTATCCTGACCCCTATAACTTTTTTATTTCTCCTTATACGGGCCTGTATGAGGGCAAATTTTTTGCGGCCCGATCTGTAATTTTTAACAGTACCGTCTTTGTTTTGATGTGACTTTTTGATCGCTTTTTTTTAAATTAAATTCGGGAGTTGCAGTTAGTTAATAACTACAACTCCCAGCATGCCCTGATACAGCCTGTGGCTCAGCAGCGGCCCCAAATGAAACTACAACTCCCAGCATGTTGGACTATATAGTAGTATAGAATATAGGTCAGTGTTTTCCAACCAGGGGTGTCTCCAGCTGCTGCAAAACTACAACTCTCAGCATGTTGGACTATATAGTAGTATAGAGTATAGGGCAGTGTTTTCAAGCTGGGGTGTCTCCTGCTGTTGCTAAACTACAACTCCCAGCATGCCGACAGCCAACGGCTGTCCGGGCATGCTGGGAGTTGTAGTTTTGAAACAGCTGGAGGTGCTCTGGTTGGAAAACACTGGTATAGGGAGTTCTGGGAGTTGGAGGATTGGTTGGATAAATACCGGCCATTGCATTGCCGGTATTTCTAATATAAAATCCAGGCAGGGTGACCAAAATACCGGCTGTGCCGGTAAAATATCGGCCAGGTGGCAGCCCTGCCATGAGAAGGAGGATGCGTAAGTGGTGCGCAAAACAGGAAGACGAAGTACAACTAAGAAGCCAGAGGACAGGTGCTTCTGTAGAGCCTGTTGTGTGTGGGAACCAAAGTGGAGTACCATTGGCCAAAAGTGGAGTATTTACCTGGGGTCCCATAAACCCCCCCAAAAGAAAGTTTATAGAGAATCATCATTCAGACAGCATAGGTGAGGGACAGAAAGTTTAAAGAGGTCAAGTATCTGAGATGGAGTTTGTGCAACAGTCGGTCGCGCTTGTGGGCTGCAACGCAAGTGCACTCCCTAACCAGATCTGCAACAACAGCGCAATACAGCAATTTCTGGTCACGCAACCCCTGTCGCAGCCAAAATAAATGTGTATCCCTAGCTTTATGTGGAGTTTTGAAAGAAAGGAAATAGAACCATGGCCCCTATGGTACAGTAGGGCACCAACCTGTGCATCTAGCTGTATCTCAGCCTTATTTAAAGGGGTTCTCCCCTGGAATTTTTTTTTTTTAAATTAAATCAACTGGTGCCAGAAAGTTAAACAGATTTGTAAATTACTTCTATTTAAAAATCTTAATCCTCCCAGTCCTTATCAGCTGCTATATGATCCACGGGAAGTTATTTTCTTTAAATTTCCTATCTGTCTGACCACAGTGCTCTCTGCTGACACCTCTGTCCATGTCAGGAACTGTATAGGTTTTCTATGGGGATTTACTCCTACTCTGGATAGTTCCTAAAATGGACAGAGGTGTCAGAAGAGAGCACTGTGGTCAGACAGAAAGGAAATTCAAAAAGAAAAGAACTTCCTGTGCAACATACATCAGATGATAAGTACAGGAAGGATTAAGATTTTTTAATAGAAGTATATTACAAATCTGTTTAACTTTCTGGCACCAGTTGATTTAAAAAAACAAAGAATTTCACCGGAGTGCCCCTTCAATGGGAACCTGTCAGGTCCCCTAAGCCCTATAATCCCTCCCCAATGCTGTGTACATTTGCTTTCTCTGATATTGCACTTGGGAAAAAAAACTACTTTAATCACCACTCCCCGATGCTGGGTGAGTAGTCCTGGAGGCGGAGCCGAAGTGCATGTAGTCACACTGCCCCGCCTTCTCCCAGCCACTTACCCTTGATTGGCACACTAAGTGCGGGCACAAGTGATGTTTTCATGCTGCCTACATCTCCCATGAATTATCTGGTTTTGCAAAAAGAGATGGTGGTACAATTCACTTAATAAGACCAACCTATTCACCTGGCAAGACTGCAGCAATAAGAAGCCTAAACTGATTAGACTCATAAGTGGGTTGGCGTCTGTCCACACTACATTAAGTTATGATGCATTTTCTTATTCATTTTTTAGATAAATATTGCCATGAGGCAAAAGCAATTTGACCTATAATGACAACTGAGGTGTTTTGAGAAGATTTGAAGTCCTTAGGCTGTGTTCACATGTTAGGTATTTACTGTATTTTCTTCAACTTTTTACTATAGCTTTGCAGATTCTGATGCATTTTCCAAAATCAAGGTAAAAGAAAAAGAAAAAGAAAAAAAAAATTAAAAATTAAAAATAACTAATTTTTACCTTGATTTGTACAATTGAGGTAAAATAGCACCAGAAAAAAAAAACACAACATGAAACGCAATGGAGGGAATTTATAACTGCTTTTACCCTGGTTTTGTGGTGCAAATTTGACTCATTATTTGTCTCAGATTAAAGACTTTTCATTGTGAATTTTGCTTTTAGAGGCTTTTTCAAAAATGTTGCAGCTCTGCCATAGTCTGGGTAACTTTTTGCAGAGGTCGGGAATTTATCATGTGCAATTGTTGCTCAGTTTGTCACATCACATGCCCTGCACCAGATACACAGCTTCCACCACACAAAATAATGGGATAAAAAGACATTCACCTACACCACCCCTGATGAATCCCCCTCTAATATCTACTATATCCTGATCCCATAGACAGCATCAGTATACAGATGGAGCTTGAGGGGACATGTATAACTATTATATATCCTGATCCTATAGAGATAGCAGCAGTATACAGATCTGGGTGTGTTGGGGACTAACAGGAGTGATGTAATAGGTGATGATGTCCTCCTGTAGTTCACAGGAAGACAGCTGACCCAGGACTTGACTTCCTTTTGACACATTAATGTAAGTAACCTTCTGTGAGTCAAACTGGCAATCACATGACCAAATTAGAGTAATGTAACTTATAGTTGCAGCTGTTCTGGAATAAAGCAAATAGCGCAGTACACCTAGTGATAACGAGTTTGCATAATATGGAAAAAAAAAAGCCTTGAGTGCTTCTTTAAGTGACTGTGACTAAACTGAAGTACCAGACACAGCCACTTGGGGAAGGGCAATGTTATATCACGTACAGGAGTAAAGGCAGTGGTCTCTTCCTTCTGCTGATTTGTCTGCATTCTGGCATAGGCCATATATGTTAAAAAGTAGAAAACTCCTAATACAGTGATCCATCAACTTACAATGACCTCAACATACAATAGTTTCAACATACAATGGTCTTTTCTGGACCATTGTAACTTGAAACCAGACTCGACATACAATGTTACAGACAGTCCAGATCTGTGAAACATGTCAATGGCCGGAAGAACTGACCAATCAGAATGGACAATCACTGGTAAAACCCCTCTATTACTGAAGCGTATGCAATGAATTCCTGTCTGGTGGTGCCCCCTACAGTACAGGGAGGTATTACATGTTCTGTACTCTTTACCTGGGCCAGGGTTAGCCGTTCCTTTGGACACCAGGTGAGGGCGGCTCCATGTTACTTTTTTAGGACACTGTGTGTACTGTACAGGACCCTGAAGAAGCTCCTGTCCTCTACATAGACAGTGATTACAGCTCCCAGCAGATCTTTATTACTTTTATATGTAAGGACTTGCTTCAGCTATATTAGTTATCTACTTATTTTTTCTTTAATCCTTACTTTTTCCTATTTTTGGATGACATTTTGGGGCTTCAGAACCAATTACCAGGTTTCCATAGAGTTATGGTCTCAACTTACAATGATCGTCCTGGAACCAATTAATATTGTAACTTGAGGGACCACTGTACAATATATTTTCTTATGTGCAGTTCAATGAAAAAGATAAGACACGGTGACGCAACCTTTTATCAAATTATAATCCTAGTTTTTGAAATGTTTATAAACACAAAGGAAATATATTAGATTTAGAGTTTAGATTACCAGCAGGGCCATGAATCATCCCACACAACTCAAAGGCAACCAAACCGGCTATTTGTCAAAAGACATACAATATACCAAGATATTGCTCATTGGTATCAGTGGCCTCCACCACAAAGTCTGCCTAGTTCTAGAATTTTTGTCCCTCTTTAACATTTAATGTACTATATAGTGATAGGATCACTTGATTTGGAGGCAATCATAGATAGGGCCTTAAAATTTGACAGTACTAGTTGCTACGTAAACCATGGTCGGAGTCGATGGTCCATGCTAGAGGCTGAGGCTATACATTCACCAATCATGGCTTGTGCTGGAGTTTCTGCAAAAAAAAAAAAATTGTAATTCAGCACAAAATGCTAAAATAATAAACTTCTTAAAGGGGTTCTCTGCCCCTAGACATCTTATCCCCTATCCGCCATGAGGAACCCCGCAATCTCCCTGCTGCAACTGGTGTTTGTTTAGAGCGTTGGGTGCAGCACTGGAGGCTCACGATGTCACAGTCATGCCCCCGCAATGCTGCCACGCCCCCTCCCATAGACTTGCATTGAGGGGCGTGGCCGTGATGTCATGAGAGGGGTGTGACCATGATGTCACGGGCCTCCGTCCGGCACCAAGCAAAGTTTTTTCAGTGCACCGGATGTCTGGGGTGCTGCAGCCGAGATCGCGGGGGTGCCCAGCGGCAGGATCCCCATGATCAGACATCTAGGGGCAGAGTACCCCTTTAACAAATTTACTATTAAGATTCTTCCCTGTTCCTCCACTTCTGCTCTTCTAGCTCTGCCAGTCATGTATTGATCACAGTGATGCCATCAATCAATACATACATACATACAGAGATACTGTAGAGCACTTCACTTCAACTGTGGACGAAAAAAATAAGGTAAGTTTGATGGGAACATGGCACAAAAGACTGGGATGCAATAAAAAGTAGCTGTCGCCAGTCTGTGTTACTCCTTAATTTTGTAGGAATCTTCTAGACCCCACAGTCTTTGGGCTGTTCATGGTTGCACCTTCAACTTCTGTGATGGTTATAAATTTGCTTTTGACATATATGAGAGTGAAGAACAACTGTATGGAGATCCGATCTCCTTGTTTGATGCTTAGCATCTTGTTGTTGTCTTCTCTTACATAACCAGACCCTCACCTCACTAGGACCTGGCCTACTATGGTTAGCATGACTCTAGTCCAGTAGTTTCCAACCTGTCCTGTTCCTAACATACTGTAGGTTGTAGTTTCACAACAGATTGGGAGTTATCAGTAGTGTTGCTCGCGAATATTCGCAATTCGAATATTATTTGCGAATATCGCATATTCGCGAATTCGCGAATTTCGCAAACATAGCGCTATATATTCGTAATTACGAATATTCGTTTTTTTTTTTGTTTTTTTTTTCTTCACAGTACACATCACAGTGATCACCCCTCTCTGCTTCCAGCTTGTGTGGTGTAAATAAGGCTGTAATACTACTGTGTGAGACTGGCGTGCGAAAATTCGCATATGCGAACATTAGCATATGCTAATTTTCGCATATGCGAATTTTCGCGTATGCTGATTTTGTATATGCTAATTTTCACATATGTTAATTTTCGCATACGCGAATTTCCGCATATGCGAAAATAAAACGAGAATATAACGAATATGCGAATATTCGCGAATATATGACGAATATTCGTCCATATATTCGCGAATATTCGCGAATTCGAATATGTCCTATGCCGCTCAACACTAGTTATCAGTTGATGGTCACTATAGTTGATGGTTGATAAAGGTGTAATGTCCCAGTTCTGGATATAGTCCCGTACAGTACTTAGGCCCTGTCAGGTTGAGTCCCTCTGTGTCCTAGGGGCCATCCTGCAGTGTCTCCCCCATAGTAATATATATTATGTATAGTGTTATGTATAAAGGACCTTTTATTTAGTCACATGATAATGTGTTCACATGATGTGTTTGTTATCCAGAGAGCAACAGCTAACCAGGTGACATGCAGCTTGACCTATCGGCTTCTGGCTCAGCCCCCCTTATAAGAAGGACAGCCATTACAATCTCTCTCTTAGATCCTGAGGCACAGTAAAGACCAGACGTCTCAGAGCTAGTGTGCAGCATATCTGGAGGCCTCAAGCCACCTACAGCCACATGCCAGTAAGTCAAGTCTATGTCTGCTGTCACTATCTACAACCCAGTCCAGTCTAAAGTCAAGCCTAAAGTCTATTATAGTCAGCAAGGCTGAACTAAAGTCTATCAAAGTCACTACAAGTCCCAGCAAGCTGTGAGGTCCATCTGCGTTACTGGCCACCTCTCTGGTATCCTGGCCTAGCTGTAAAGACAATTTCCATCTGTCTACCTCAGTAAAGCTACCGTTAACCCTTACCTGGTCTTGTACTATTATTGCCCTGCCTTATATTGGGATAGCAGTACTACCGTTCGGGTGGTTACCAGGAAAACAACGCCCTGGCATCACACATTTAGAGGTTAATAACAATATTTCTCACGTTCCTTGAGTTGATAGAGAAGAAATCCAGACACCACTTAAATCCCAGACTTCAGCAAACACTGTGTTCTAGGGAGAGGAATGTCTTAGCCGCATACATACTGTCCTATGCCGTGATGTAAAACAAAAAAAATGTCGCATTAGTTGCTATGTAGAACTATCCAGCTTTTAATCACTATTAAGCTAGCATCTTTGTTTTTCTCCTCGGTCTCGGCTTTTCGACACCTTTCAATGTCATTTATGCATAAATTAACCAGCGGTAGTCCTAATACTGATCCCAGTGGGACACCGCCTGTAAAGCTCCATTTTGATAAATGTGTTCCATTTATAATCTTGTGCTTCTATTTATTTCTCTATACTAAAAAACAATTTGTCTGTTGGCGCTGTTTACATTGCAAGAGTAATCACCGGAGCGGCTCATTAAAATATATCTCCCACTTTGCACAGAACGTTAGCTGGGACCATCCATCAGGCCTCATGTCTGTATAGGAGACTTCAGAGGTGATCATGCATATTCTGATCGGACATTTATCATCTTCATTAGCTACTTGTAAGAGGAAGATAATTATAGGAACACTAATAGGAAACTTTCTATAGGTAGAGGTAAACCGTGCAACATGGCTTGGATATACCGGTGACTGTACTACCGCATGAGGGCTTGAAAGTGGAAGTCTTTTTTAACAACTCTTATATGAGGAGACTTACAATTACACTGACAAAAACAAAAATGCTCCCAGATAGAAATGTTTGGATGCTGCAAACTCGGCACACATTTATGTCTCGGCAGATATTGGGACATTGGGTCTTGCAAGACAATGTGTAAAACTGCTTCCTGAGCTACTATATAAAAAGACTCTCAGAGGCTATTTTTGGGTACTGTACCTTTTGGTGAGAGATCATTGACTGGTAGCCAGACTAGGTACTCAAAAACATTTTCCCAATTGACAGACTTTCATAGCAGGTACAACAGACCATCCTGTTATGAAGTGTTGCAAGCAGTGGTTATGTGAGGGCACACATGGTGAACAGGCTTTGGACGGCCCAGATAGACCACCGGTAAAGACAATTGTTTGATCCACCAACAAGTACAAGCAGATACCACAGTTTCCTTGTCCATCATCCAGACATAAGTGGCACCTTCATTACACACCCCTGTCTCTACCCAGACCATTTCTAGCAGAAAGGAATTTGGCATCATGGCTCCAGCCACTGCTGCCTTTATTTGCAGTGAGCAAGAAATTTGGACTGCTACAGACTCAAACTGTATTGTCTTCAGTGAATCAGGGTTCTCTTTGGGACCCGATGACAGTTAGGTTCAAGTAGGGAGGCCTCGTGGTGAGTGCATCAATCCCCCCTATGCTGTGGAGAAACACACTGCCCCTAATGCTGCTGATGATGTGGGGAACTATCGCATATGACAGTCTGTCCCCCTAGTACTGATACAAGGGAACAAACAGCTCAGCACAGCAACAGGACACAAAAACCCATGAGGCCCTGTATATTAGAATGCTGGACTACAGGTCCTTTGGAGGGGGCACAGTCCCATGGTCCCCTTTATATGTCCCAGCCTAGGAAGCAGTCCAACAGGCTAGGCTGGGATGGAAAATTCCCAGGCTGAAGAGCTTATGGCCGATAACTTTGCTATTAAGTCAAGAGACTAACGTTGTTTTTGTGAAGCATCATTGTTGTTTTCTAGGTTCCTGCAACATTCAAGAAAAGTGCCTGGTGGACTCACCAAGAGCTCTTTGCAACCAATCTGTGTAAGCTCATGTGCCAGGCTTATAGCCGTGATCCTTTACTGAGAACTCTAATGTACCAGAACTGTTGAGCCGTACTCCAAATCTAACTACAGAGTAATATATTTTTTATTCTTTTTGCACAAGTAAATGAAACTATGGTTATTGTTGTGGAACTGTATTATTTAAAGTGCATAGTCATATGTACATAGTTTGCATCTTTCTCTCAAAGAAAGGAATGTTCTCGGTGAACAATTCCAAGAATTTGCTGAGGAGTATTTAAACTAGGAAGGGGGGGGGGGGGGGAGAGTGAAAATCCATGAGTTCAATTGACCCCCAAAACACTGACAGAACATGTCAATAGCCCAGTGGTTAAGAAATGGCAAGCTCAGAGTCTTGTCTACAAATGCCACAGTTTAGGTAGTCAAATCAATGAACTTGGGTCAATAATGGCATCTGAGAATGTAGATTTAGTGGCTGTTACTGAGACATGGTTTAATAAAAGTAATGACCGGGACATAACCATACCAGGGTACTCTTTATGCAGAAGAGACAGAGAAGGCAAGAAAAGAAGGAGGAGTGGCCCTATATGTGAAAGATAGCATAAAATCTAACCTAATACAAGTTAGTGAGGCCAACATAGAGTCAGTTTGGGTTATGTTTCAGTTTTGTAATCATGCAGTAGCTCGTGTAGGTGTGATATATAGACTACCTGGCCAAGCTACAGAATTAGATGATCTACAATGAAATGAGAAGTTATCATTATGGGAGACTTCAATCTTCCGGATACAAACTGGAAAACCAAAATAACTAGTTCTGCCAGGAGTACAGAATTCTAAATTCCCTACTGGGATTATTTCTACAACAAGTGGTTGAGGAGCCAACCCGGTTGGAAGCCATTTTGGATTTGGTGTTCACAAATGGGGATTTGGTATATGATGTTATTGTAGGTGAAAGCTTGGGATCTAGTGATCACCAGTCAGTGTGGTTTAATATAAGAACAGTGAAGGAGTCACACCACACAAAAACAAAAGTTTTAGATTTTAGAAAAAAATACTCTTCAAAAATGAGATTAGTCATAAATGAGTCCCTATCAGACTAGAACAGAGTCCAGGAGAAATGGAACTACTTAATCCCTTAAGGACTCAGCCCTTTTTCACATTAAGGACTGAGCCCTTTTTTGCAATTCTGACCACTGTCACTTTATGCATTAACCCCTTAAGGACGCAGGGTTTTTCAGTTTTTGCACTTTCGTTTTTTCCTTACCTTTTAAAAATCATAACTCTTTCAATTTTCCACCTAAAAATCCATATTATGGCTTATTTTTTGCATCCCCAATTCTACTTTGAAGTGACATTAGTCATTTTACCCAAAAATTCACGGCGAAACGGGAAAAAAATAATTGTGCGACAAAATCGAAGAAAAAACGCCATTTTGTAACTTTTGGGGGCTTCCGTTTCTACGCAGTGCATATTTTGGTACAAATGACACATTCTCTTTATTCTGTAGGTCCATACGGTTAAAATGATACCCTACTTATATAGGTTTCATTTTGTCGTACTTCTGGAAAAAATCATAACTACATGCAGGAAAATTTATACGTTTAAAAATGTCCCCTTCTGACCCCTATAACTTTTCCATTTTTCCACGTACAGGGCGGTATGAGGACTAATTTTTTGCATTGTGATCTGAAGTTTTTATCAGTTCCATTTTTGTTTTGATCGGACTTTTTGATCACTTTTTATTCATTTTTTAATGGTATAAAAAGTGAACAAAAATACGCTTTTTTGGAATTTGGATTTTTTTTACGTGTACGCCATTGACCGTGCGGTTTAATTAACGATATATCTTTATAGTTCAGGCAGAATATGAACTGATCAGCTAGCACCGGATCATCCTCCCAAAACCAACGCACGGCAGGTGTATGGCGGCACCGAATGCCGAAACAAAGAAGAAGATGCCAGCGAGGTATAGCGGATCCCAGGTTTATTAAATGGATAAAAACAGGAATGGTAAACAAAGGGTTATGCGTTTCAGGCGTGTAACAGAATGCCCTTAGTCATACTATGACTAAGGGCGTTCTGTTACATGCCTGGAACGCGTCTTCTTCTTTATTTTTATAGTTCGGACATTTTATTTTTATAGTTCGGACATTTACGCATGCGGCGATACCACATATGTTTATTTTTATTTACACTGTTTTATTTTTTTTATGGGAAAAGGGGGGTGAATCAAACTTTTATTAGGGAAGGGGTTAAATGACCTTTATAAACACTTTTTTTTTTACAGTGTTATAGCTCCCATAGGGACCTATAACACTGCACACACTGATCTTTTACACAGATCAATGGCGTATATTAACACGCCTGTGATCAGTTATCGGCGCTTGACTGCTCCTGCCTGGATCTCAGGCACGGAGCAGTCATTCGTCGATCGGACACCTAGGAAGCAGGTAAGGGCCCTCCCGGTGTCCTGTAAGCTGTTCTTGACGCCGCGATTTCACTGCGGCTGTCCCGAACAGCCCGACTGAGCAGCCGGAATACTTTCACTTCAGACACGGCCGTCAGCTTTGATCGCCACGTCTGAAGGGTTAATACAGGGCATCACCACGATCGGTGATATCCTGTATTAGCCGCGGGTCCCGGCCATTGATAGCCGCCGGGACCGACCCGATATGACGCGGGGACACCGCGTGACCCCACGGCATATCGCGGGAGCCGGCGGAGGGCGTAAATATACGTCCTTCGTCGTTAAGGGGTTAATGACTCTAGGATGCTTTTACCGATTATTCTGATTCCGAGATTGTTTTTTCATGACATATTCTACTTTAACACAGTGGTAAATTTTTATCGTTACTTGCAACCTTTCTTGGTGAAAAATCCCAACATTTCATGAAAATTTCAAAAATTTAGCATTTTTCTAACTTTGAAACTCTCTGGGGGAGATTTATCGAAGGATTAAGACTGTTTTTTCCTGTCTAAATTTGTCACACAGAAAGTCGCAGTCTAAATATGTGCGACTTTTCTGCGACTTTTGCTGTAGAGGATTTTTAGAACATGATGCATGCAATTCTATTTTAGACGGAAATGCATTGGAAAATGCATTGGTGCTGAATTTATCAAGTGCGACTTTTGTGCGACAAGTCGCATCTGCCCAAAATACGCTGAAATGTCAGACCATGTTGGAGCAGGTCTAAATGCAGTTTAAGCTGTAGACCCTGAAGTCTGAGCACAGAATTTATCAAGGGCTGTGAGACCTTTGATAAATTAGGAGCACAATAGACAGGAGACTACCACATACGCTGGTCTATAAGCATGCCCAGAATAGACTAGATTAGTAAATGTCCCCCTCTGTCTGTAACGAAAATGGATATTCCAAATAAATTATTTTGATTCACAAATAGAATATGTCTACTTTATGTTTGCATCATAAAGTTGACATGTTTTTACTTTTGAAAGAGGGCTTCAAAGTTTAGCAGCGATTTTCCAATTTTTCACAACATTTTCAAAATCAGAATTTTTCAGGCACCAGTTGAGTTTTGAAGTGGATTTGAGGGGTCTTCATATTAGAAATACTCCATAAATGACCCCATTATAGAAAATGCACCCCCAAAGTATTCAAAATGACATTCAGAAAGTGTGTTAACCTTTTAGGTGTTTCACAGGAATAGCAGCAAAGTGAAGGAGAAAATTCTAAATCTTCATTTTTTACACACGCATGTTCTTGTAGACCCAGTTTTTGAAATTTTACAAGGGGTAAAAGAAGAAAATGCCCTCCAAAATTTGTAACTCAATTTTTCTACAGTAAGGAAATACCTCATATGTGGATGTCAAGTTCTCTGTGGGTGCACTACAAGGCTCATAAGGGAAGGAGCGACAATGGGATTTTGGAGAGGGAGTTTTTCTGAAATGGCTTTTTGGGGCATGTAACATTTAGGAAGCCCCTATGGTGCCAGAACAGCAAAAAAAACAACAACAAAAAAAACAACATGGCATATTATTTTGGAAACTACACCCCTCAAGGAATGTAACAAGGAGTCCTCTGAGCCTTAACACCCCACAGGTATTTAATGACTTTTCGTTAAAGTCGGATGTGTAAATTAAATTAATTTTATTTTTTTCACTAAAATGCTGGTTTTCCCCCAAATTTTACATTTTTACAAGGGTTATAGGAGAAAATGCCCCCCAAAATGGAGTATGGAAATACCCCATGTTTGGACATCAAGTGCACTGCGGGCGAACTACAATGCTCAGAAGAGGAGGAGTCACATGGCTTTTGGAAAGCAAATCTTGCTGAAATGGTTTTTTAGTGGGCATGTCGCATTTAGGAAGCCCCTATGGTGCCAGAACAGCAAAAAAAAAACACAAGGCATACTATTTTGGAAACTACACCCCTGAAGGAATGTAACAAGGGGTACAGTGAGCCTTAATACCCCACAGGTGTTTGACAAATTTCCGTTAAAGTTGGAGGTGAAAATGAAAAATTAGATTTTTTTCACTAAAATGCTGGTGTTACCCCAAATTTTTCCTT
The DNA here is from genome assembly GCF_029499605.1 of Hyla sarda. NCBI lineage: Eukaryota > Metazoa > Chordata > Amphibia > Anura > Hylidae > Hyla > Hyla sarda. Next base: position 352,294,271 of record NC_079193.1, read on the forward strand.
TTCACAAGGGGTAATTGGAGAATAAGCCTCCCAAGATTTGTAACCCCTTTTTTTTCTGAGTATGGAAATACCCATTATGTGGATGGAAAGGGCTCTGCGAGCGAACTACAATGCTCAGAGAGAAGGCGCGCCATTGAGATTTTGGTGAGAGAATTTGGTTGGAATAGAAGTGGGAGGCCATGTGCGTTTACAAATCCCCCCGTGGTGCTAGAACAGTGGACCCCCCCACACGATACCCCATTTTGGAAACTACACCCCTCACAGAATTTAATAAGGGGTGCAGTGAGTAGTTACACCCCACTGGCGTTTGACAGATCTTTGGAACAGTGGGCTGTTGAAATGAAAAAATTATTTTTTTATTTTCACAGACCACTGTTCCAAAAATCTGTCAGACACCCCTTATTACATTCCGTGAGGGGTGTAGTTTCCAAAATGGGGTCACATGTGGGGGGCGGGGTCCACTGTTCTGGCACTATGGGGGCTTTGTAAACACACGTGGCCTTCAATTTCGGACGCTTTCTCTTGCCAAAAGAGCATTGTAGTGCACCCGCAGAGCACTTTACACCCACATATGGGGTATGTTCTTACTCAGAATAAATGGGGCTACAAATTTTGAGGGGCTTTTTTCCTATTCTCCCTTGTGAAAATGGAAAATGTAGGGTAAAACCAGCATTTTAGTGACATTTTTTTTATTTTTTTATTTTCACATCCAACTTAAACAAAAATGTGTCAAACACCTGTGGGGTGTTAAGGCTCACTATACCCCTTGTTACATTCCTTGAGGGGTGCAGTTTCCAAAATGTTGTCACATCTGGGTATTTATTGTTTTGCGTTTATGTCAGAACCGCTGTAAAATCAGCCACCCCTGTGCAAATCACCAATTTAGACCTCAAATGTACTGTCAGGATCCGGATACTGTGAGGATACTGGTGGTGGATCCTCTGTGTCAGTGGGGTTATGACGTGGGCCGTACCAGGGGAACGGAGTCTAAGGGGTTACTGGTTTTCACCAGAGCCCGCCGCAAAGCGGGATGGACTTGCAGCGGCAGGTAACCCCCAGGTCGCTCCACCCGATAGCGACTCAACCCCAACTGACGGTTGAGACAGGCGCGGTACAAGGGATTAGGCAAGAGCAAGGTTGGACGTAGCAGAAGGTCAGGGCAGGCAGAAAGGATCGTAGTCAGGGGCAACGGCAGAGGGTCTGGAACACTGGCTTGGGACATACAAGGAACGCTTTCACTGGCACAAGGGCAACAAGATCCGGCGATGCTGGGAAGGGGAAGTGAGGTAATATAGGCATGGACACAGGTGTGAGCACTAATTGGGCCAGGCGCCAATCAGAGGCGCACTGGCCCTTTAAATCGCAGAGAGCCGGCACGCGCGCGGCCCTGCTCCCTAGGGACTGAGCCGTCGGGGAACAGGACGGGTAAGGAGACTGGGATGCGAGCCGCTCCGGGGAGGAGCGGGGACCCGGAGCACTCGGCGTAACAGTACCCCCCCTTGGGTCTCCCCCTCTTTTTGGAGCCCAAAAACTTGCGAATGAGCTCCTTGTTGAGGATGTTATCCTCGGGTTCCCAAGACCTTTCTTCAGGGCCACAGTTCTCCCAATCTACGAGAATTTTTTTTTTACCTCTGACCTTTTTGGACGCGAGGATTTCTTTAACAGCGAAGACATCGGAGGAGCCAGAGACAGGAGCTGGAGCAACAACCTTGGGAGAGAAGCGGTTAAGAACAAGAGGTTTGAGAAGAGAAACATGAAAAGAGTTAGGAATACGGAGAGAAGGGGGAAGAAGAAGTTTGTAAGAGACAGGATTGATTTGACTCTTGATTTTAAAAGGTCCAAGATAGCGTGGTCCCAGCTTATAGGATATACTTGGCAGAGAGCCACACTTTGTCCCCAGGAGCGAAGACAGGAGGAGTTCTTCTCTTTTTATCGGCATGTCTCTTCATACGAGACGAGGCCAGCAGGAGCGACTTTTGAGTTTCCTTCTAGATGATAGAGAAGTCTCGGGTAACTTCATCAATGGCAGGCAATCCAGAAGAAGTGGGAATGGGGAGGGGGGGCAGAGGGTGACGGCCGTACACCACAAAGAACGGGGATTTGGCGGAGGATTCAGAGTTTTTGAAATTGTACGAGAATTCAGCCCAGGGTAGAAGGTCGACCCAATCGTCTTGGCGGGAGGAAACAAAATGTCGCAAATAGTCACCAAGGATCTGGTTAACTCTTTCTACTTGCCCATTGGATTGGGGATGATAGGAGGACAAGAAATTTAATTTAATTTTTAATTGATTACAGAGAGCTCTCCAAAATTTTGATACGAATTGGACGCCTCTATCCGAGACGATATGCGTGGGTAGCCCGTGAAGGCAAAAAATATGCATAAAAAATTGCTTCGCCAACTGTGGCGCAGAAGGAAGACCTGGAAGCGGAATGAAGTGTGCCATTTTGGAGAAACGGTCAATGACCACCCAGATTACTGTGTTGCCATGGGATACAGGCAGATCCGTGATAAAAATCCATGGCAATTTGAGACCATGGTTGTTCAGGAACAGGTAAAGGAAGGAGGAGTCCAGCAGGCTTCTGGCGGGGGGTCTTGTCCCGGGCACAAACTGTACAGGCCCGAATGAAATCAACGACATCACCCTCCAGCGTAGGCCACCAATATAAACGAGAAATAAGTTGCATGTACTTCTTGACGCCAGCGTGACCAGTGAGGTGCGAGGAGTGTCCCCACTTGAGGATCTTGAGGCGCTGGCGTGGAGGGACAAAGGTCTTTCCAGGAGGAGTTTGTCTAATAGAAGCTCGAGGAGAGGAGACCAGGCACTCAGGAGGTACTATATGTTGTAGAGGGGCTTCAGATTCGGTAGCATCAGAGGAACGTGAAAGGGCGTCAGCCCTGATGTTTTTGTCAGCAGGACGAAAGTGAATCACGAAGTTAAAGCGGGCAAAAAACAATGACCACCTAGCCTGGCGAGGGTTCAGACGTTGGGCAGACTGGAGATATGAGAGATTCTTGTGATCTGTGTAGATGACAATGGGGTGTTTGGAACCTTCCAGTAGATGCCTCCATTCTTCGAGAGCTAGCTTGATGGCCAGAAGTTCACGATCACCAATGGAGTAATTTTTTTCCGCAGGAGAGAAGGTTTTAGAAAAGAAACCACAAGTAATATTATGTCCGGTAGAGTTTTTTTGAAGGAGTACGGCTCCGGCTCCGACTGAGGAGGCGTCCACTTCCAGCAAGAAGGGTTTCAATGGATCAGGTCTGGACAGTACTGGAGCAGAAGCGAAGGCAGTTTTGAGGCGATTGAAGGCCTCGTCCGCTTGGGGAGGCCAGGACTTAGGGTTGGCATTCTTCCTGGTTAGGGCCACAATCGGAGCCACAATGGTGGAAAAATGAGGAATAAACTGTCGGTAGTAATTGGCAAATCCTAAGAAGCATTGGATAGCTCGGAGTCCAGAAGGGCGTGGCCAATCTAAAACCGCTGACAGTTTGTCTGGGTCCATTTGAAGTCCCTGGCCAGAGACTAAGTAACCTAGGAAGGGAAGAGATTGTCATTCAAAGAGACATTTCTCCATCTTGGCATCCAGTTGATTCTCGCGGAGTCTCTGGAGCACTAGGCGGACATGACGACGGTGTTCCTCTAGACTAGAGGAAAAAATCAATATGTCGTCCAGGTAAACCACAACGCAGGTATATAACAAGTCCCAAAATATTTCATTAACGAAGTCCTGGAAAACTGCAGGGGCGTTGCAGAGCCCAAAGGGCATATCCAGATATTCGAAGTGTCCGTCTCTGGTATTAAATGCGGTTTTCCACTCATCCCCTTTCCTGATGCGAATGAGATTATATGCGCCTCTTAAGTCCAATTTAGTGAAGATGTTGGCGCCACGAAGGCGGTCAAAGAGTTCCGAGATTAGAGGCAGGGGATAATGGTTTTTAATGGTGATTTTATTTAAACCGCGATAGTCAATACATGGCCGTAGAGTACCGTCTTTTTTTGAAGCAAAGAAGAACCCTGCTCCGGCAGGGGATGAGGACTTGCGAATGAATCCCCTCTTTAAATTTTCCTGGATGTAGTCAGACATGGCTTGAGTCTCAGGGGCGGACAGAGGATAGATCCTGCCCCGGGGTGGAGTAGTACCAGGAAGGAGGTCAATAGGGCAGTCATAAGGCCTATGGGGTGGCAAAGTCTCTGCTTGTTTTTTGCAGAAAACATCGGCATAGTCCTGGTAGGCCTTGGAAAGGCCTGGTATAGGTGGAGCCACAGGGGTTTGACTGATGGGAGCAGACGTAAGGCATTTTTTGAGACAAGAAGAACCCTGGCTCTTGATCTCCCCGGTGGTCCAGTCAAGGGTAGGAGAGTGACGTTGGAGCCATGGCAAGCCGAGGAGAATTTCAGAGGTGCAGTTGGGTAGGACAAGAAATAAAAATTTTTCGTGATGCAGTCCAATGCACATTAACAGAGGTTCTGTGCGGTAACGCACAGTGCAGTCCAATTTTTCTTCATTAACTGAAAAGATGTAGAGTGGTCTGACAAGACTGGTCACTGGGATGTTGAACCTATTAACGAAAGAGGCCAAAATAAAATTTCCTGCAGAACTGGAATCCAAGAAGGCCACAGCTGAGAAGGAGGAGTTAGCAGAAGGAGAAATCCGCACAGGCACAGTAAGACGTGAAGAAGCAGAATTCACACCTAGACCTGTCTCACCTTTGTGCGGAATCGGAGTGCGTTTTTCCTGACGCGGAGGGCGGATAGGACAGTCTTTTAGGAAGTGTTCGGTACTAGCACAGTACAGGCATAGATTCTCGTTACGGCGGCGAGTCCTCTCGTGTAGGGTCAGGCGGGACCGGTCCACTTGCATAGCCTCCATGGCAGAAGGCACAGGAACAGATTGCAGTGAACTTGAGAAGAGAGGAGCCGGGGAAAGAAATCGCCTGGTCTGAACAAAGTCCTTCTCTTGTCGGAGCTCCTGGCGTCTTTCAGAAAAACGCATGTGAATGCGGGTGGCCAAATGGATAAGTTCATGCAGGTTAGCAGGAATTTCTCGTGTGGCCAGAACATCCTTGATGTTGCTGGATAGGCCTTTCTTGAAGGTCACGCAGAGAACCTCATTGTTCCAGGATAATTCAGAAGCGAGAGTACAAAATTGGATGGCGTATTCGCCCACAGAAGAACTTCCTTGGACAAGGTTCAACAAAGCAGTCTCGGCAGAAGAGGCCCGGGCTGGTTCCTTGAAGACACTACGAACCTCAGCCAAGAAGGACTGGACAGTGGCAGTGACAGGATCATTGCGGTCCCAGAGCGGTGTGGCCCATGACAAGGTCTTTCCAGACAGGAGTCTAACCACGAAAGCCACCTTAGACCGTTCTGTGGGAAATTGGTCCGACATCATCTCCAAGTGTAGTCAACATTGAGAGAGGAAACCACGGCATAGTTTAGAGTCCCCATCAAATTTTTCCGGCAGGGACAAGCAGAGGCTGGGAGCAGCCACTCACTGCGGAGGAGGTGCAGGAGCTGGCAGAGGAGATGGTTGCTGAAGCTGTGGCAGGAGTTGTTGCAGCATGACAGTCAGTTGTGTCAGCTGTTGTCCTTGTTGCGCTATCTGTTGAGATTGCTGGGCAACCACCGTGGTAAGGTCAGCGACAACTGGCAGCGGGACCTCAGCGGGATCCATGGCCGGATCTACTGTCAGGATCCGGATACTGTGAGGATACTAGTGGTGGATCCTCTGTGTCAGTGGGGTGATGACGTGGGCCGTACCAGGGGAACGGAGTCTAAGGGGTTATTGGTTTTCACCAGAGCCCGCCTCAAAGCGGGATGGACTTGCAGCGGCAGGTAACCCCCAGGTCGTTCCACCCGATAGCGACTCAACCCCAACTGACAGCTGAGACAGGCGCGGTACAAGGGATTAGGCAAGAGCAAGGTCGGACGTAGCAGAAGGTCAGGGCAGGCAGCAAGGATCGTAGTCACGGGCAACGGCAGAGGGACTGGAACACTGGCTTGGGACATACAAGGAACGCTTTCACTGGCACAAGGGCAACAAGATCCGGCGATGCTGGGAAGGAGAAGTGAGGTAATATAGGCATGGGCACAGGTGTGTGCACTAATTGGGCCAGGCACCAATCAGAGGCGCACTGGCCCTTTAAATCGCAGAGAGCCGGCGCGCGCGCGCCCTAGGGAGCGGGGCCGCGCGCGCCGGGACTGAGCCGTCGGGGAACAGGACGGGTAAGGAGACTGGGATGCGAGCCGCGAGCAGGCTCGTCCCGCTACGCGGGTCGCATCCCTGCCGGTGACATTAATGCAGCGCTCCCGGTCAGCGGGTCTGACCGGGGCGCTGCGAGAAGGTGAACGCCGCGAGCGCTCCGGGGAGGAGCCGGGACCCAGAACACTCGGCGTAACATGTACCTGGTGCGCTCTCACTCCTGAGCCATGTCGTGCACCCGCAGAGCACTTTACACCCACATATGGGGTAGTTCTGTACTCAGGAGAAATTGCATTACAAATTTTGGGGGTCTTTTTTTCCTTTTACTGCTTGTGAAAATTAAAAGTATGGGGCAACACCAGCATGATAGTGTAAAAATTATTTTTTACATGCTGGTGTAGACCCCAACTTTACCTTTTTATAAGGGGTAAATGGAGAAAAATCCCCCCAAAATTTTAAACGCTATTTCTCCCGAGTTCGAAGATACCCCATATGTGGCCCTAAACTCTTTCCTTGAAATACGACAGGGCTCTAAAGGGAGAGAGCGCCATGCGCATTTGAGGCCTGAATTGGAGATTTGAATCCACCACAAAAATACCCTATGGCAGTGTATCCCAAACATGGTGTCTCCATCTGTTGCAAAACTCCCAGCATGCCTTGACAGTCAGTGGCTGTCCGGCAATACTGGGAGATGTTGTTTTTCAACAGCTGGAGGCTCGGTTTTGGAAACACTGCCGTACAATACGTTTTTTTTTTTTTTTTTCATTGGGGGGGGGGGGGGGACTGTGAAGGGGTATGTGTATATGTAGTGTTTTACTTTTTAGTTTATTTTTTATTTGGTGTAGTGTAGTGTTTTTAGTGTACATTCACACAGGCAGAGGTTTACAATGAGTTTCTCGCTGGAAGTTTGAGCTGCGGCGGAAAATTAGCTGCATCTCAATCTTGCAGCAGATAACTTGCTGTAAACCCGCCTGTGTGAATGTACTGTACATTCACATGGGGGGGGGGGCAAACCTCCAGCTGTTGCAAAACTACAACTCCCAGCACATACTGACAGACCATACATGCTGGGAGTTTTAGTTATGCAACAGCTGGAGGCACATTGGTTGCGATACACAGAGTTTGTTACTTAACTCAGTGTTTCACAACCAGTGTGCCTCCAGCTATTGTAATACTAGAACTCCCAGCATGTACAGTCTCTCAGTGCATACTGGGAGTTGTAGTTTTGCAACAGCTGGAGGCACACTGGTTGCAAAACACTGAGTTAGGTAACAAACTTGGTTTTACAACCAATGTGTCTCCAGCTGTTGCAAAACTGCAACAATCAGCATGCATCCAGTCGAAGGGCATGCTGAGAGTCATAGGTTTGCAACAGCTGGAGGCACACTGCTACAACTTACAGCATGCCCTTTGTTAGTCTGTGCATGTTGGGATTTGTAGTTATGCAACAGCTGGATGTACACTTTTTCATATAAAAAACGTGCCTCCAGTTGTTGCATAACTACAACCCCCAGCATGCACAGACTACCGAAGGGCATGCTGGGAGTTGTAGTTGGAACTCCTGCTGTTGCAAAACTACAACTCCCAGCATGCCCTTCGGCTGTGCATGCTGTGAGTTGTTGCTAGGCAACAGCAGGAGGTGGACAGGCCTCACCTCCTGCTGTTTCCTGTCACCTGCACCGCCGGGACCATCGATGCTGCTGCCACTGCTCCTGATGCCGGGACCGCCACCACCGATCCTGAGGGGACCCCCGCCGGACCAGGGGAAGGTAGGAGACCCCCACTGCCGCCATCTTCGTCGACCCAATCGCTGTCCAGCAGGTCTGTGATTGGTTGGGCGTTCCGACCAATCAATCACGTGATCGTGAGGCGGCACCCGTGCCACCTCACTCCTGCTGGGTAAGGGTGAATGGGGCTGTCTCGGACAGCCCCATTCACCCTTTTTTTCCGGGTCACTGGGTCACCAGAGACCCGATTGAGCCGGAAGTGCCGCAAATCGCAGGCCTGCGATTTGTGGCGATCACCGACATGGGGGGGGGGGTCTTAGGACGGGGTGCCCTCTGATAGATATCCGGTGAGCGGCCGGGACCGGAATTCCCACGGGCGTATGGATACACCCTGCGTCCTTAAAGACTCAGGATGCAGGGCGTATGCATAAGCCCTGCGTCCTGAAGAGGTTAAAAGATGCATTATTGAAGGCAACAGAAGATTGCATTAGACTTGTCAGTAAAAGCAGAAAAAGGAAGAGACCATTGTGGTACTCAGCAGAAGTGGCAAAAATCATAAAAAACTAAAAGCTAGCATTTAGTAATTATAAAACAACCCAGAGCAATGAAGATAGGGAAATCTAATAGACTAGGCAGAAAGAGGCAAAGCAAGTTATAAGAACTTCTAAAGTGCAAGCAGAAGAAAAACTAGCTCAGTCTGTGAAAAAAGGGGATAGGACATTCTTCAGATATATAAATGAAAAAGGACATTAAAACAAGGAATAACTAAATTAAAAACAAAGGAAGGAAGGTATGTAGAAGAGAATAAAGGGCTAGCCAACTGCCTTCAAGGGGTTATCCAGGAAAAACAATGTTTTATATATATATATATATATATATATATCAACTTTCTCCAGAAAGTTAAACAGATTTGTAAATTACTTCTATTAAAAAAATCTTAATCCTTACACTACACTCTTTTCTGTCTGAGTGCTCTCTGATGACACCTGTCTCGGGAACTGTCCAGAGTAGAAGCAAATCCCCATAGCAAACCTATTCTGCTCTGTGCAGTTCCCGAGACAAGCAGAGATGTCAGCAGAGAGCAATGTTGTCAGACAGAAAAGAACAACTCATCTTCAGAAGCTGATAATTATTAGAAGGATTAAGATTTTTTAATAGAAGTAATTTACAAATCTGTTTAACTTTCTGGAGCCAGTTGATATATAAAAAAATTTTTTTCCTGGGAATACCCCTTTAATGAATACTTCTGTTCAGTTTTTACAGAAGAAAAAGAAGGAAAAGGACCTCGATTAGGGAGGAAGACTAATGAATAATTTGATGCATGTGTCTTTACAGAGGAAGAGGTTCTACGTTTGCTGTCTAAAGTGAAGACAAATAAGTCACAGGAGCCTGATGGGATACACCCAAAATCATTAAGAGCTTAGTGGTGAGCTAGTAAAACCATTAACCGATTTATTTAACCAATCACAGGTAACAGGAGTCATGCCGGAAGATTGGAAATTAGCACATGTTGTGCCCATTCACAAGAAAGGTAGTAGGGAGGAATCAAGCAACTATGGGCCAGTAAGTCTGACATCAATAGTGGGGAAATTAATGGAAACCCTACTAAAGGATAGGATTGTGGAACATCTAAAATCCCATGGATTGCAAGATGAGAAACAACATGGGTTTACTTCGGGGAGATCATGTCAAACAAATCTTTTAGATTTTTTTGACTCGGTGACTAAAATAATAGATGGCGGAGGGGCAGTAGACATTGCAAATCTAGATTTTAGTAAGGCTTTTGACACTGTCTCACAAGACTTATCAATAAACTACTGTCATTGAGCTTGGACTCTCATATTGTTGAGTTGATTAGACAGTGGCTTAATGACAGACAACAGAGGGTTGTAGTCAATGGAGAATATTCAGAGCAAGGTCTTGTTACCAGTGGGGACCTCAGGGATCTGTACTGGGACCAATTTTGTTTAATATCTTCATTAGTGATATTGTAAAAGCTCTCGATGGTAAGGTATTGGTCTTTTTGCTAATGACACAGATATGTAACATGGTTGATGTTCCTGGAGGGATACGCCAAATGGAAAAGGATTTAGGAAAACTAGAAGAATGGTCAGAACTCTGGAAAGTGAAATTTAATGTGGATAAGTGCAAGATAATTAAAGCTCTTAAATGGTTATCTGAAAATACAGAAATTGTAGTGAAGCCTGCGGATAAGGGAGGCAATGTTGTGCTCTTGACCAAAGATTATTACCTACAAGAGGCAAATCGTCAGTTGAGTGATTTAAATACTTATACAGCATTACCTAAAGACCCCACCACACACTACCAGGAGAGTGCTAGATCATTACTTAGGAGGGGAGTGGAAAATAATATTTTTTCGGAGAGATTTGCCAACAAACTTTTTATTACTCACCCTAAGAAACCATACTGGTACTGGACACCCAAAATTCATAAAAATGCACAAGTACCGCCAGGTCGGCCTATTGTTGCGGGCAGAGGCTCAGTTACTGAGCCTCTGTCCCAATATCTAGATTGGGTCTTACGCCCATTACTACCTACTATACCAGCTTACTTAAAAGATACCCAACACTTACTGCAAATTTTGGAAAATTTTGGGTGGCAGGAGCATTTCGTTTTGGCTAGCATCGACGTGGAGAGTCTCTACACTCGCATTCCTCAGGGTGCGGGTGTGGAGGCTGTCCGACGTCGACTAGACCAAACGGAAAATCATAGCCCTGTTTATATTAATTACATTTGTGAGATGTTACAGTTTGTATTATCCCATAATGCTTTCCAGTTTAATAATCGCTGGTTTAACCAGCGATCTGGGACTGCGATGGGGACCCCCGTGGCACCTACTTTCGCAAATATTTTTTTGGGGGTCCTAGAGGAAGATAAGGTCTTCTCCACTAATAATCCTTTCATTGAATATCTGGCCCTTTACGTTAGATATGTCGACGACGTGCTGGTTATTTGGTCGGGCAGTACGGCCCAGTTCCACCAGTTCGTCGCCTACATGAACGATAATAACTACAATATGCATTTTACTAGTGTGGTGGGCACCAATAGTATAGAATTTCTCGACACTAAACTTGTTGCTAAAAATGATTATTTGGAGATTGAGGGATTTAGAAAAATTACAGCTACTAATTCCTTACTTAGATATGACAGCTTTCATTCTCATCATGTCAAAAAATCCCTTCCTTTCGGACAATTTGTCCGATTGAAACGGATAAATACTACTACTGAAACATTTGAAATACAGGCGAAACAATTATGGGACAGACTAAAAGAGAGGGGTTACCCTATATCTATCCTGAGTGAGGCACTTTTTAAGGTCAGGAAAATACCTCGTAGTCAATTATTGCATAAAAAACATAAAACACATGATAAAGACTGTGCTAAAGAAAATCAAACAAAAAATTTTACGTTTTCCTTCTCATACAGCCCTATGGAAAATAAAATCAGGTCAGCGATACATAAAAATTGGCATATTCTCCAGCAGGATGATATCTTAACCCCTTAAGGACACATGACGTACTGGAACGTCATGTGTCCACTCCCGATCTATAACGCGGGGCCACGGCGTGGCCCCGCGTCATAGCGGGTCGGGCCCGGCCTCTAACAACGGCCGGGACCCGTGGCTAATAGCGCGCGGCATTGATCGCTGTGCCGCGCGCTATTAACCCTTTAGACGCGGCGTTCAAAGTTGAACGCCGCGTCTAAAGTGAAACCGAAAGCATCCCGGCTAGCTCAGTGGGCTGTTCGGGATAGCCGCGGTGAAATCGCGGCATCCCGAACAGCTGACAGGACAGCGGGAGGGCCCCTACCTGCCTCCTCGCTGTCCGATCGCCGAATGACTGCTCAGTGCCTGAGATCCAGGCATGAGCAGTCATCCGGCAGAATCGTTGATCACTGGTTTCTTATGAGAAACCAGTGATCAACATAGAAGATCAGTGTGTGCAGTGTTATAGGTCCCTATGGGACCTATAACACTGCAAAAAAAAAGTGAAAAAAAAAAGTGAATAAAGATCATTTAACTCCTCCCCTATTAAAAGTTTGAATCACCCCCCTTTTCCAATAAAAAAAAAAACACAGTGTAAATAAAAATAAAAATAAACATATGTGGTATCACCGCGTGCGGAAATGTCCGAATTATAAAAATATATCATTAATTAAACCGCTCGGTCAATGGCGTGCGCGCAAAAAAATTCCAAAGTCCAAAATAGTGCATTGTTGGTCACTTTTTATATCATTTATATCATTTGATCAATAAGTCCTATCAATGCAAAAATGGTACCGTTAAAAACTTCAGATCACGGCGCAAAAAATGAGCCCTCATACCGCCCCATACACGGAAAAATAAAAAAGTTATAGGGGTCAGAAGATGACAATTTTAAACGTATTAATTTTCCTGCATGTAGTTATGATTTTTTCCAGAAGTCCGACAAAATCAAACCTATATAAGTAGGGTATCATTTTAATCGTATGGACCTACAGAATACATATCAGGTGTCATTTTTACCGAAAAATGTACTACGTAGAAACGGAAGCCCCCAAAAGTTACAAAACAGCGTTTTTTTTTTTCAATTTTGTCGCACAATGATTTTTTTTCCCGCTTCACCATAGATTTTTGGGCAAAATGACTGACGTCATTACAAAGTAGAATTGGTGGCGCAAAAAATAAGCCATCATATGGATTTTTAGGTGTAAATTTGAAAGAGTTATGATTTTTTAAAGGCAAGGAGCAAAAAACGAAAATGCAAAAACGGAAAAACCTCCGGTCCTTAAGGGGTTAAGCAAAACACAACTGAACAAACCATTAATTTCTTTTCGCAGAACTAAGAATATTAGAGATTATATTGTACGAGGTAGATTACAAGATGATATGTCCAAAAATTGGATAGAAAAATCAAAACCACAAGGATGTTTTAAATGTGGACAGTGTAAATTATGTTCGCACATGATACAAACGAAAAGTATACATTTAGCATCACAGAATATTGATATCCATGATTTCGTGACATGTAAATCTACCTATATTGTTTACGCATTAGTTTGCACATGTGGTTTTTACTATATTGGGAAGACCATAAGACCCTTGTATAAAAGAATTAGGGAACATTTTCGCTCACTCACTACTGGAAAAGGCTGCCCAAAAGTAATAGAACATATGAAGTATAAACACAATAATAAAATTGAAGATTTAAAATTCCTTGGATTAAAAATAGTTGCACCCTTAAAATACGGTGGAGATAGACACAAATTATTGTTACAAAAAGAATCAGAAATGATTATACTTACAGACGCCTTAGGACCACTAGGATTAAACCTACGGGAGGATTTAAATGTATTTCCATAGTGCAGGTGTATGTTGTTAGCATAGGATCTATGTTCACACCTAGCGTTTTTAATACTATACCTCCGATAGTGTTATACAGTCTAAGGCGCTGTTATAGCTAACTAGTAAATACTAATGCTAGTCTCTCTATACCACACACCATTTTTGTGCTTTTAACCCTGTAATGTCTAGTTTTCTATTTTTGTATTACTTGGTGCATGTATTTAAGGGGGTAGGGTTAAGTGATGTCAGAGGTCACGTGTAAGCGCTCTGTGTAGCGCGAAACCGGTCGACTTACCTGTCGTTGTTGTTGCGTGGACCAGCGATCCCGAATAAAACTTCCGTGAGTGCCGTCTGCGATCTCTTCTTTCAAGTTAAGTGCAAGATAATGCACCTGGGGCGTAAAAACCCTCGGGCAGCATATAGAATATTTGACACAGTCCTGAGCTCAGTATCTGAGGAGAGGGATTTAGGAGTAATTATTTCAGAAGACTTAAAGGTAGGAAGACAATGTAATAGAGCATCAGGAAACGCTAGCAGAATGCTTGGATGTATAGGGAGAGGTATAAACAGTAGAAAGAGAGAAGTGCTCAACCCTGGTGAGACTTCACTTGGAGTATTGTGCTCAGTACTGGAGGCCGTATCTCCAAAAGGATATAGATACTTTAGAGAGAGTTCAGAGAAGAGCTACTGAACTAGTACATGGATTGCTGGATAAAACTTACCAGGAAAGGTTAAAGGACCTTAACATTTATAGCTTGGAAGAAAGAGGAGACAGAGGGGATATGATAGAGACTTTTAAATACATAAAGGGAATCAACATGGTAAAGGATGAGAGCAGATTTATAAGAAGAAAAACTACCACAAGAGGACATAGTTTTATATTAGAGGGGAAAGGTTTCTGCAGTAATATCAGGAAGTATTACTTTACTGAGAGAGTAGTGGATGCATGGAATAGCCTTCCTGCAGAAGTGGTCGCTGCAAATACAGTGAAGGAGTTTAAACATTCATGGGATAAGCATAAGGCTATCCTTCATATAAGATAGGGCCCGGGACTATTGATAGGATTCTGATTATTGGGCAGACTAGATGGTCAAAAGGGTTCCTATCTGCCGACGCATTCTATGTTTCTATAAACTATATATAAAATGTTTATGTAAAATGTCTAAAGTGTTTAATGTCTTTTTTACCCATGGCAATTGTATAGGAGGTATCCTAACTATGTCAGGAGAGGCGTATCCACTTACCTCACTGCCAGGAACAGTTACCAGCAAGATATAGGGAGTAACAATATCCTTGTATAAAAGTTATACTAATGTTTAGTCATTATAGCCTGATTACTTCTAATGTCATCTCATGTACAGATAGTTAATAATGTACATAGCATTCATGTATCTAAAATAGTCAAATGTCCTATAATAAGTTAGGACTGTAACTAACAAGTCTAAATATTCAGTCTATAGTAAGCATTTAATGTCTGATGTCTAATTATTTTCCTGTCCATCGTGTACAGGGTGCTGTACAAGCCAGAGAATTCTCCTGGAAGTCTAGGTAACACGTACAGTGACAGAGCTACTATGTACATAGGTAACATTCTAATGTGTCATCAAATTGGAAAAAAAAATGTGCATTTACTAGTCAAATGTTATGGGGAGAAATAGCCCCATTAGCAAAGGCATTCATCCTTATTCTCCAGCAAGCCATTATAAGTCCAAAAAAGTTCCATGTTTTCATCTTCTTTATCCCAGTCTTCAATACCCTCACAATGGAGCATGTAAGGACATTAAGAGCAATGCCATGTGGACTCTTCCCCATTTTATGTGTTCACCAGCCATGTGAAGGACATTTGTGACAAGCCCCTGGAACTGTTTGTTGCTATCACCATGCCCCAGTGGCCACCTCATGTTCGTCTGTCCTCCAGGACTGGGAGCTGAGGATGGCTGTTGTTAAGAGGGGGAGTTTGTGGTAGCCCAGTAAAGGAGTTGCACTCCTGACCCTTGCTACCCTGTCAGGCAAACTCCATTCCGTGACCCCTGGCCCCCTCCCCCCCCCCCCCCTGCACCTATGTTCAGTGAATAGTGTTAAATGCTTATGATAATAAATGTAAAGTGAATATACTGTAGTGTTATGTACCTTTAAATACTGTGGTCCTATGTTGTAACCAAGGAAGGTACCAGTGACCATGTGACTTACAGAGTGACCTATGGGACCCCTCCGGAGTTTCCTCATATAAACCCTGGGTGGAGCTAGTGCAGGCCCTTAGTCTCTTAGTCCAAGTCTTTGCTGAGTACAGTGAGGTCAAGTCCTGAGAGAGTGTCTGGTGTCCTCAGGAGGCATGAAGCCAGCCACGCAACCAAAAGTCCATTACCCCACAGGTGAACGTCAAAACCTGGTAAGCTACAAACGGGGCGAAGTCTGTCTAGCCAGTCCCAGTAAAGTCAGTGTGGCCCTGCATCAAATTGTCCAAGTCCACTACAAGTTCCAGAGAGCCCTGAGCTGTCTGAATTCACTGGTCACCACCTTGAGTCTGGCTAAGCTGTTAAGACTGTTACACCTGTCTAACTCAGTAAAGCTGCCGTTGTTCCGTAACTTGGTGTCTGAGTCATTATTTGCCCCGTGCCTAGTCCAGGATCTAGCAGTATACCTTCAGGAAGTGAAGAGGTTAAATCACACCCTGGCATCACGAACACAAGGGGATAATGTGATCTTCCCCTAGGGTAATAACATCTGCCCTCATCACACCCTCACCACAGATGTGTAGCCTCTCATAACTTCCTTCTGGCTCCCCATTTTTCAGCAGGATAATGCTCGTCCACACACAGAAAGGGTTTCCCATTAATGTCTCCACCAGATTGCATCACTTCCTTGGCCTGTCCAGTCACCAGATTTATCACCAATCGAGCATTTGTGGTGAGCCAGCTTTGGCAACCTATAGGTGTGCAGGATCTACAGGCCCAGCTACAACATCTGTGGGCAAATATTTGCCATACGGAACCTGTAGTCCTCCATGTCCAACCCTATCTCATCCTGAATCCAGGCTAGAGGTGCCCAACAAGATACTAGAGCCTCCTTTTACTTTTACTTTTTCCAATAAACGTATCCTTTGTGATAATAATGTAATCATGTATGTATAAAATCAATACATTATCACATATAAGGTTTCATTTTCTTCCAACAACTTCCTCTTAGTACACTGCTCAAAAAAATAAAGGGAACACTTAAACAACACAATGTAACTCCAAGTCAATGACACTTCTGTGAAATCACACTGTCCACTCAGGAAGAACACTGATTGACAATCAAATTCACATGCTGTTGTGCAAATGGAACAGACAACAGGTGGAAATTATAGGCAATTAGCAAGACACCCCCAATAAAGGAGTGGTATTGCAGGTGGTGACCACAGACCACTTCTCAGTTCCTATGCTTCCTGGCTGATGTTTTGGTCACTTTTGAATGCTGGCGGTGCTTTCTCTCTAGTGGTAGCATGAAACGGAGTCTACAACCCACACAGTAGTGCAGCTCATGCAGGAGAGCACATCAATGTGAGCTGTGGCAAGAAGGTTTGCAGTGTCCAGGGGCGTACCTAGAGCATTTGGCACCCGGGGTGGACCCTTTGTTTGGCACCCCCCCATACACACACACGCACCCGCCTTAATTACACCCCCTCCCTCCCCTCCCCCCAGGGGCGGACTGACAACACTCATGGCCCCCGGACAGACCAAAAAAAAGGCAAGGGCCCCTGCTAGGCTCTGTAGCTCGTCAATCTTCTGCCACGCCCCTATTCCACCCAAATCCCACACACAATAAATTAAAATTTATATATGTAAGAAACACTTAATAATGACCAATAATACTGGTATACAAGGAGTAAATATATACTACCACACAATAACTGGATAATACCGACATATTGTACTGAATAAAACCACTATATACAGACCAGTATACTATAAAGAATCTGTATACAATATAAGTGATTATATATAGGACCATATGGCGGTAGATATCAGCTGTACACAGGATGTGTATACCATATAAGTGATTACAGTTACATTTTGGGACTCACAATTACGTCTTTTCTGATCAGCAGCATCCTCTTTCCTTTTCTTCTAAGACCGCCATGTGGATCTCTTAACATCTGCAGGAAAAACATGCCAGACTTGACATATATTCAGTGCCCTCCTCTACACAATCTTTCCATCTATAGGCCCACAAACTGTAATCATGCCCTCCTTGGTGTCCTGCACAGTAAAAGGGCAGGTAGGTAGGTAGCCAGTTAACCCCCTCTTTCCCATAGGTATATGCAGAGTTACACCCCCCTCTTTCCCATAGGTATATGCAGAGCTACACCCCCCTTCTTTCCCATAGGTATATGCAGGGTTACCCCCCTCTTTCCCATAGGTATATGCAGAGCTACCCCCTCTTTCCCATAGGTATATGCAGAGCTACACCCCACCCTCTTTCCCATAGGTATATGCAGAGCTACACTCCCCTTCCCCATAGGTATATGCAGAGCTACACCCCCCCTCTTTCCCATAGGTATATGCAGAGTTACACCCCCCTCTTCCCCATAGGTATATGCAGAGTTACACCCCCCCTTCCCCATAGGTATATGCAGAGCTGCACCCCCCTCTTCCCCATAGGTATATGCAGAAATACACCCCCCTACCCCATAGGTATATGCAGAGCTACACCCCCCTCTTCCCCATAGGTATATGCAGAGCTACACCCCCCCCTCTTTCCCATAGGTATATGCAGAGCTACACCCCCCTTCCCCATAGGTATATGCAGAGCTATACCCCCCTTTTCCCCATAGGTATATGCAGAGCTACACCCCCCTTTCCCATAGGTATATGCAGAGCTACACCCCCCCCTTCCCCATAGGTATATGCAGAGCTACACCCCCCCTCTTCCCCATAGGTATATGCAGAGCTACACCCCCCCATTCCCCATAGGTATTTGCAGAGCTACACCCCCCCTCTCCCTCCCTTTCCCATAGGTATATGTAGAGCACCCCCCTCTCCCTCCCTTCCCTATAGGTATATGCAGAACACCCCCCTCTCCCCCCTACCCTATAGGTATATGCAGAGCACCCCCCTCTCCTTCCCTTCCCCATAGGTATATGCAGAGCACCCCTCCTCCCCCCTTCACCACAGGTATATGCAGAGCACCCCACCCTCTCCCCCCCTTCCCTATAGGTATATGCCACCCTCTCCCCCCCTTACCTATAGGTATATGCAGAGCACCCCACCCTCTCCCCCCTTCCCTATAGGTATATGCAGAGCACCCCCTCTCCCCCTCTTCCCTATAGGTATATGCAGGGCACCCCCCCTCTCCCGCCTTCCCTATAGGTATATGCAGAGCACCCCCCCTCCCCCTTCCCTGTAGGTATATGCAGAGCACCCCCCTCCCCCTTCCCTGTAGGTATATGCAGAGCACCCCCCTCTCCCCCCCTTCGCTATAGGTATATGCAGAGCACCCCCCTCTCCCCCCCCTTCCCTATAGGTATATGCAGAGCACCCCCCTCTCCCCCCCTTCCCTATAGGTATATGCAGAGCACCCCCTCTCCCCCCCTTCCCTATAGGTATTTGCAGAGCAACCCCCCCCCACCTCTACCCCCCTTCCCTATAAGTATATGCAGAGCACCTCCCCTTCCCTATAGGTATATGCAGAGCAACCCCCCCTCTCCCCCTTCTCTATAAGTATATGCAGAGCAACCCCCCCCCCTTCCCTATAGGTATAGGCAGGGTTAAAAAAATGAAATAAAAAAAGGATTCTCACCTGATATCCCACGCAGCGATCTCCTCAGCTGCAGGGCCCGCATCTTCTCCCCTCCACAGTACAGGCGCCGGATGAGTAACGTCACTGGCGCCTGTACTGCGTGCTGCAATGGGGCGGAGGTCACGTCTCCTCTGTGTAGCTGCAGATGCGGCTCACACAGAGGACACACCTTCTCCTGTATGTGCATGTATCGCGCATACAGGAGAATGTAGCGATGTCTACTGGGGATCTGGGACGAGCGTCCTGGACCTCAGCAGCGGGGGCGGGTCAGTCCGCCACTGGCACCCCCCTAGAGAGTGGCACCCGGGGCGGGCCGCCCCGCCCCTCCCCCCTTGGTACGCCACTGGCTGTGTCTGTCAGCATAGTGTCAAGAGCATGGAGGCACTACAAGGAGACAGGCCAGTACATCAGGAGGTGTGGAGGAGGCCACAGGAGGGCAACAACCCAGCAGCAGGACCGCTACCTCCACCTTTGTGCAAGGAGGAGCAGGAGGAGCAAAATGACCTCCAGCAGGCCACAAGTGTCCACTCAGACGGTCAGAAACAGACTCCATAAGGGTGATATGAGGGCCCGAAGTCCACAGGTGGGGGATGTGCTTACAGCCCAACACCGTGCAGGACGTTTGGCATTTGTCAGAGAACTCCAAGATTAGCAAGTTTGCCACTGGAGCCTTGTGTTTTTCATAAATGAAAGCAGGTTCTCACTGAACACATGTGACAGACGTGAGTAAGTCTGGAGACGCTGTGGAGAAAATTCTGCTGCCTGCAACATCCTCCAGCATGACCAATTTGGCAGTAGGTCAGTAAAGGTGTGTGGTGGCATTTCTTTGGGGGGGGCGCACAGCCCTCCATGTGCTTGCCAGAGGTAGCCTGACTTTTTTATTAGGCACCGAGATGAGATCTTCAGACCCGTTGTGAGACCATATGCTGGTGCGGTTGGCCCTGGGTTCCTCCTAATGCAAGACAATGCTAGACCTCATGTGGCTGGAGTGTGTCAGCAGTTCTTGCAAGAGGAAGGCATTGATGCTATGGACTGGCCTGCCTGTTCCCCAGTCCACTACAAGTTCCAGCGAGCCCGCAAGTCTTCTAAGTTACTGGTCATCTCCTTGAGCCTAACTGAGCTGTAAAGACTATTCCATCCATCTGGCTCAGTAAAGCTGCCGTTGTTCCGTAATCTGGCATCGGAGTCATTATTTGCCGTGTGCCTAGCCCAGGATCCAGCGGCCATACCTCGGGTGGTGCAGAGGTTAACTACGCCCTGGCGTCACGAATACAAGAGGTTAATGCCATCTGCCCCTAGCGTACTAACATCAACCCTCATCAAACCCTCACCACAACTTCTTCACCCACCCAATGAATAGCAGGGATGTTTTTTTTTTAGCCCTGCATGATTAACTAAATATAATATACTCATTGATCTAAAGCACTTGATCAGTGCAAACCCAAAAATAAAAATTTCAGCCACCAGACAGTAATAACATGTTTGGTTGAGTCATTTTTTATTATTTCCAGTCTGACTACAGTGCTCTCTGCTGCCAGGAACTGTCCAGAGAAGGAGCAAATCCCCATAGCAAACCTTTCCTTCTATGGACAGGGCAGAGGTGTCAGCAGAGAGCGCTTCCTGACATGGACAGAGGTGTCAGCAGAGAGCACTGTGGTCAGACTGGAAGGAACTACACATCTTCCTCTGGAGCATACAGCAGCTGATAAGTACTGGAAGGATTAAGATTTTTAAATAGAAGTAATTTACAAATCTGTATAATTTACTGGCACCTCTGGAGTACCCCTTAAATCTTATTTTTTCATAATTGGTTATTTTCTTCTCCTTCTCCGTCACTCAGTCAGCATTTGCTCCTACGCCACCTTCTTGTGTCTGTTATGTTTATTTCTATCTCTATTTTGTTTATTTTCTGAATATTGGGTAATATTGGCCAACGCTGACTCCGGTTTATTTCCATAGAGGTTTATTCCTCCGCTCTTGGCCGGATTACTGTGTGACCTTCACGTATGTTATATTGTATATTGTCTCCTGATACTAATTACAGAAAGAATGTTCGTAGAAACCACATGTCCTCTGATCTATATTTCATGGGTAGTATACAGATTTATCCATTGTATTCGGTATTCGTTTTCTGTTATTTATGTGTTCCTCCATAAAGATGATTTTTTTTTTTTTAGATTTTGTTAGTCACATATTTATGTATTAACTTTTTGTGGTGTTTACAGATTAACTTTTATTAAAGTCAACCTGATACTTTGAGCAATCAGATAATCTACCTGCATAGTTAGTGGTTGTGTTATTGAGATACTGTCATATTGACCCCCCCAATCTTCAGAACGGGGCCCCCGTCTGCAGAACGTCCTAGAGTTGCAGACGCCACGTCCTCCATTCATTTCTATGGAAAATACGATAGTGCTGTACTCGCATATCTACGGTGCTCCTATAGAAATAAATGGATGATGTGGTGCCTGCAGCTTCAGGACCAGCAGAGAGCTGAGGACCTGTACTGGAGATTGTTGAGGGTCCCAGAATTTGCCCCTTTCCCTCCCCCTTGACCAGATAAGTGTTTATGGGTGGACAACTCCTTTAATGGGGTATACCCATATCAGACATTTGTGACAGAGCCACAGGATAGGCAATAATTGGCTGATAGATACAGATCTCACCTCGTGGAACGAAGCCAATCGGTGAATCAGGGGCCCCCGGCACGAATGCAACTGCTTTGCGCTTTTTGCTTGACTCAAGTACGACAGTGGGAGTTGGAGAAAGAGCATAACATTGCAACCTCTGTATACCTTAGAGTTATGAAAACACTTGTGGTGCTATGCTGGCTTGGAAATGACTTTCACTCCCTAGAACAGCTCACTCTGTATTTTCTGGAATCCCAGCCAATCTCCGTGCGGACATTTACCTGACAACGGAAAGCCGGCAGAACGTACCAGCACTATGAAGGCTCAGGAATGCGTCGTCATATAGATGGCATTGCATTCCTTGTGGAGTCCGGAGAAAGAATAGATATGTGTATTCTTTCTGCGGACACCAGAATTTGAATTTTTGCTTCAGATGTTGAACAGCGCAGCAGAATCCCATAGAAATCAATCGGACTCTGCTGCTGCGAAATCTCGGTGCGGAATTCAAATGCAGAATTCTGCATGGAAATTTCATCATGTGAACATAGCCTTTCTCTTTCCTACAATTGGCTGTCCACTGTCTGGCTTTAGTAACAGCTTGATCAGCATAAATTACAGGAAGTGGGGGAGGGGCTTACCATGTGCGTTGTTCGGGAGAGAAAGAGGGAGCATGAGAAACATAGAAACAAGCTGATACAGTTGTCCTGCTCAAGATGATCCCCACTGTCCCTCAAAGGTAAATTAAGGCTTATCTCCGCTGTGTATAGAGAGAGCTCAGCTTCTGAACCTGCTCCATACACCCATTCCCAACCTGTTCCAGTGATGGGGCAGGTGATAAGGGTTTAATTATATGTATCAAATGCAACTTAAATGCGTTAACTTGGTGTGACATATGTAACTTGCTGTTGTTTTTCTATGATTGTTCCCTTTTCCTTACCCTATTATTCCTTTCTTGCATCTTTTTTCTCCCATTTCCGTCCTATTTCTACTGTTGGTATTGAAAAAGCTCAATAATAAAAACAAAACACCAAAAACTTATGAAATTGAAGACTGTATGTTCCCTGGTGTAAGCCTGAGACAACTCTCCTAGTAAAATGTGTGAGAGGTTTTTCAAAAATAAATTTGGTGGTGGCTCAGTGGTCCTTTTATGATCTAATCTAAAAGAAGACAACCTCTGCATGGAGTTTGTATGTTCCCCATACATTTGTGTGGGTTTCATTGGCTTAAAGGGGTACTCCGCCTCCAGACAACTTATCCCCTATCCAAAGGAGCGATCTTGGCTGCGACACTCCAGACATCCGGTGCACGGAGTGAACTTCGCTCCGTGCTGGATGACTGGCAATACGGGATGGAGGCTAGTGAAGTAACGGCCACTCTCTGCTCGTGACATCAGCCACGCCCCTCAATGCAAATCCTATAAACTTGCATTGAGGGGGCGTGACCGTGACGTCATGAACCTCCAGTGCTGCACCCGACTTTCTAGATGAACGCCGGATGCAGCAGTGAGATTGCTATATTCTTTGAATAGGGGATAAGATATCTAGGGGCGGAGTACCCCTTTAATGGGAAATTGTCCCCTGTGGGTATTTGAGATTAGGTTGTGAACCCTTTGGGGACAGCACATAATTGGATGAATCCATGATAAAATTCCCCCATCTAGTAAATCTGCCACAGGCCTAAATGAATCGATGGATGAATTATTAGATTTGGGTTTGGGGAGAATCTTATTGTAGATTCGCTCTGGTTGGCATCACATACAGAAAGTAACAGAAAACCAATAAAATAGTAAGAAAAACAACATAAAAATTTGGTTTCCAGACACATTCTCTAAAAGGGATTTTTTTTTAATGACATTGCCTACTTTGAGTCCTCTGGGGTTTTTGTTCTGGAAAAAAGAAAAGCCACGATAATACCTACTGCTTAGTTTTCAAGGCCCAATGGAAAAAGGATAAGACTAAACCAGACTTCTGGAAGTGAATACTATTGTATTATTAATATATTGTTATTATCTCTTACAATTGATGCATTGTTTTATCTGGTGATAAATATGGTAAAATTCTTCACAGGTACCATTTAAAGTGCATCTGTCATTACCAAAAACTTTTATTTAATGTATATGTTACCATTATATGTATATTTGAAATATACATTGGTTAAAAAATGTGTCTATTTTTGGGTGAAAAAATTCTGTCCCTGCAGCTATTGTCTGTGTGTCTCTGTGAGGAGACCAAACACAGGAAGTGAGGGAGGGACAAGCAGGGCTTTGTGCAGGCTCCTGGCTTGTCAATCATCTTGCTGTGTGAGCCGGGGGGATGTCATAGAGCCTTAGTGTACAGAGCCCTGCTTGTCCTCAGTGCACAGAGCCCTGCTTGTCCTCAGTGTACAGAGCCCTGCTTGTCCTCAGTGTACAGAGTCCTGATTGTCCTCAGTGTACAGTAGTGATTTTATGTTCGTGAACATAAAATTTTTGGTCCGCGAACGCGAGCTTCCGCAAAAGTTCGCGAACCGGGCGAACAGCCATTGACTTCAATGGGCAGGCGAACTTTAAAACCCACAGGGACTCTTTCTGGGCAAAATAGTGATTTAAAAGTTGTTTCAAGGGGCTAACACCTGGACTGTGGCGTGCCGGAGGGGGATCCATGGCAAAACTCCAATGGAAAATTACATAGTTGATGCAGAGTCTGGTTTTAATCCATAAAGGGCATAAATCACCTAACATTCCTAAATGGTTTGGAATAACGTGCTTTAGTCCCCTTTTAGGCAGCACATAGATTACCCCATGTTAGGCAGCACATAGTTAGAGCCCCCCTTTAGGCAGCACATAAGATTCCCCCATATTAGGCAGCACATAGTTAGAGCCCCCCCTTGAGGCAGCACATAGTGGGATTTGAACCCAAGGCCCCAGCAAGGCAGAAGTGCTAACCTCTGAGCCACCATGCTACCTTTAGCATACATCTAATATCCACAGTTGCTAAAATGGACAGAGATGTCAGCAGAGAGTACCAGAATAATTAGGCATGTGCACATGGATGAAAAATTGGGTATTGTCGCAGCCGCAGCTGTAGCAGCGCCCAGAAAAATTGCAGCACCATAACAAGTGAAGCAGCAGAGGCCAGAAAAATTAGGCATGTACACATGGATAACAATTTGGTATTGTCGCAGCCGCTGCTGTAGCAGCGGCCAAAAAAATTTCTGTTTGTTTCGCCATGCAGAAAGTGCCCTAAAACATTGCGGCTTGAACCCTACTTGGTGGCGGATAAGTCACGCAAGTCATCCGGCATTCAGAGTTCAAATACAGCAGCGTGTGGACCATTTTTAGCCCAAGGCAGCTCATCTGATCAGGCCTTGTTCAGTCAAATGTGTCACCCAGTGTCAGTCCCTTCTGGATCCATCCCTCATTCATCTTAAGAAAGGTGAGGTAATCCAGACTTTTTTGACCAAGGCGACTCCTCTTCTCAGTGACAATACCTCCTGCTGCACTGAAGGTACTTTCTGACAGGACACTTGAAGCGGGACAGGCCAGAAGTTCGAGCGCAAATTGGGATAGCTCAGGCCACAGGTCAAGCCGGCACACCCAGTAGTCAAGGGGTTCATCGCTCCTCAGAGTGTCGATATCTGCGGTTAAGGCCAGGTAGTCTGCTACCTGTCGGTCAAGTCGTTCTCTGATGGTGGACCCCGAAGGGCTGTGGCGATGCGTAGGACTTAAAAAGCTCTGCATGTCCCCCATCAACAGCATGTCTGTAAAGCATCCTGTCCTTGCCGCGTGTTCGTGGGAGGAGGATTACTTTCACCTCTTCCTCTGTTAGATCCCTGTTGTGCTGTGACATGACCCTTATACGCTGTGTACAGCATACTTCTTAATTTATTTTGGACCTGCTGAATCCTTTCCGCCTTGCCGAAATGTGGTAACATGTCAGGCACTTTATGTTTATACCGGGGGTCTAGTAGCGTGGACACCCAGTACAGGTCATTCTCCTTAATCCTTTTTATAAGAGGGTCCCTCAACAGGCACGACAGCATGAAAGACCCCATTTGCACAAGGACGGATGCCGAGGTACTCATGTCCCCTTCCTCATCCTCACTGATGTCAGGGAAGGTATAATCTTCTTCCCCCAAGCCACGTCCAACACGGGAACCAGGAGCACCCTGGGATGCCTGCTGTGGTTGGTCTTCCTCCTCCTCTTCAAAGCCACATTCCTCCTCTGACTCCTCTTCCTCACAATCCTCTTCCAGCGTTGCCGCAGGTTTAGCAAGCGATGCTGATAAGGCTGTTTCTGGTGGTGATGGTGTCCACAACTCTTCCTCTTCACGCTCATCTACTGCCTGATCCAGCACTCTTCGCAGGGCACGCTCCAGGAAGAAAACAAACGGTATGATGTCGCTGATGGTGCCTTCGGTGCGACTGACCAGGTTTGTCACCTCCTCAAAAGGATGCATGAGCCTACAGGCATTGCGCATGAGCCTCCAGTAACGTGGCAAAAAAATTCCCAGCTCCGCAGATGATGTCCTAGCACCCCGGTCATACAAATATTCGTTGACGGCTTTTTCTTGTTGGAGCAGGCGGTCGTACATTAGGAGTGTTGAATTCCAACGTGTCGGGCTGTCGCAAATCAAGCACCTTACTGGCATGTTGTTTCGCCGCTGGATATCTGACAAGTGTGCCATGGCCGTGTAGGAATGCCTGAAATTGCCACACACCTTCCTGGACTGCTTCAGGACATCCTGTAAGCCTGGGTACTTGAGCACAAAGCGGTGTACAATCAGATTACACACATCGGCCATGCACAGCACGTGTCAACTTGCCCAACCTCAATGCCGCCAACAAATTTGTTCCATTGTCACAAACCACCTTGCCGATCTCCAGTTGGTGCGGAGTCAGCCACTGGTCCACCTGTGCGTTCAGGGCCGACAGGAGCGCTAGTGCGGTGTGACTCTCCGCTTTGAGGCAAGTCAACCCCAAGATGGCGTGACACTGCCGTATCCGGGATGTGGAATAGCACCTGGGGAGCTGGGGGGTGCCGGTGATGTGTAGCAAGACGCAGCAGTGGAAGAGGACTCGACCGAGGATGTTATGGAAGAGGATGGAGTAGGAGGAGTAGAGGAGGTGGCAGCAGGCCTGCCTGCAAGTCGTGGTGGTATCATCAACTCCTCTGCAGAGGCGCGCATTCCATGCTTGGCAGCCGTCACCAGGTTTATCCAATGCGCAGTGTAGGTGATATACCTGCCTTGACCATGCTTGCAGACCAGGTATCAATGGTCAGATGGACCCTTGCCCCTATACTGTGTGCCAGACATGCCATAATTTCCTTTTGCACAATGGAGTAAAGGTTGGGGATTACAAATGTTTTAAAGGCTTCAGACTCCACCAGCTTGTATGGTAAAAGCTGGCAGGCTAGCAGTTCCGACAAGCCAGCTGTCAGACGCCGTGACTTTGAAACATTGGCTTCTTGTGCTCAAACATCTCCTTGACAGACACCTGACTGTGGGCAGATGAGCAGGAACTGCTCAAGGCGAGAGACGGAGAGGCGGATGGTTGAGAGGGGGCAAGGAGGGCAGCAGTGGTTGACCTGGCTGAAGATGCTGGACCAGGAGGAGGATGGCGGCTTTAACTTTGTGTAATGCTTGTACTGACGTGTTGATCCCATAGGCGTTTGTGATGTGACATCATGTGCCTTCGCAAAGCAGTTGTGCCTAGGTGGGTGTTGGACTTCCCACGACTCAGTATCTTCTGGCACAGCTTGCAAATGGCCTTGCTGTTGTCAGAGGCAGACACACAAAAAATGCCACTCTGCTGAGCTCTGCGATGACGGCATTCTGGTGGTGGAGACAGCATGCGTTGATTGGCGTCCCGTCTGGCTGACCCCGGGTGCCGATGCATGCTGTCTGACTGTGCCACTAGCTCCTTGCGATGACCTCCCCCTGCTTCCAACTCGTCTCCTCCTCCTCCTCTCTGTCTCCCCATCTGAACTTTCCCCCTCTTCTTCTCTTCTAGCGGGCACCCACGTGTCATCCACGGACACATCATCATCATCAACACCTTCACCGCTATCTGACACCTCAAGAAAGGAAGCAGCAGCGGGTACAACATCATCATCACACCGTACATCCATGTGTGTAATGCTGCCTGACTGAGACAGATCCCTGTTAACTACATCCTCTGGCAATAATGGTTGCGCATCACTCATGTCTTCAAACTGATGTGTAAATAACTCCTCTGACGGATCAAGTAAAGCTGCTGTGGTGCTAGTGTTGGTAGTGGCGGCAGGCGGGCAAGTGGTAGCATGAGAGGTGCCTGAAGCTAAGCTAGAGGAGAAGAAGGATAGTGCGTCAAGGTTCCGTGCGGAAGCTGTAGTAGATTGGGTGTCTTGTGATAGCCAGTCAACTAAGTCCTCAGAACTTTGGGGGTTCTGAACACTGGCCATTCTAGAGTCAAAGGGAATCCCACCACTACCACGGCACCTGCGGGGTTGCCTTCCTCTGCCTGTCATTTTTTTGGTTAAATTTGCACAAGTGTCACCCCAAATGTGATTTGCACTAGGGTGACACAATTTTCCCTGCAGGCAAAAAAAAACTGGCAACTGTGACGTGAACTTACAGTGACTGGTTTTATTTAACAGCCCAAAAAGTTTTTATTTTTTATTTGCACAACTGTCATACCAAATGTGATTTGCACTAGGGTGGCACAATTTGCCCTGCAGGCAAAAAAACTGGCATCTATGACGTAAACTGACAGTGACTGGTTTTATTTAACAGCCAAAAAAGGTTTTTTTTTTTATTTATTTGCACAACTGTCACACCAAATGTGATTTGCACTAGTGTGACAATGAGCAAAAAAGCTTGCCAGCATAGTTCCCCTTTTAAGCAGTGGTCCCCAACCAGGGTGCCTCCAGCTGTTGCAAAACACACGGACTGATATATTTCAGCCCTTAGAATACTGTAGTAGTTAGTTGCTTTAAAGAAAAAAAGCTTGCCAGCGGAGTTCCCCTTTTAAGCAGTGGTCACCAACCAGGGTGCCTCCAGCTGTTGCAAAACACACAGACTGATATATTTCAGCCCTTTGAATATTGTAGAAGTTAGTTGCTTTAAAGAAAAAAAGCTTGCCAGCGGAGTTCCCCTTTTAAGCAGTGGTCCCCAACCAGGGTGCATCCAGCTGTTGCAAAGCACACGGACTGATATCTTTCAGCCCTTTGAATACTGTAGTAGTTAGTTGCTTGAAGGAACTTAAGTTTTATACTGGAGTACCCCTTTTAACCAGCGGTTCCCTCCCAACCAGGGTGCCTCCAGCTGTTGCAAGATACACGGACTGATATCTTTCAGCCCTTTGAATACTGTAGTAGTTAGTTTCTTGAAGGAACTTAAGTTTTATACTGGAGTACCCCTTTTAACCAGTGGTTCCCTCCCAACCAGGCTGCCTCCAGCTGTTGCAAGACACACGGACTGATATTTGAGCCCTAAAAAGGGCTTTTTTGGGTGCTGTCCTTAAAGCAGATGTTACACTAGTGCTTTAGGAGTGAACTGGACCCTGAATACACCACCTAGCAGCAACCTAGCTATCGCTTTCCCTACACAGCAGCAGCAGCTTCTCTGACCCTCCACTTCCTAAGTTTGCCCTGCTTGTCCTCAGTGTACAGAGCCCCGCTTGTCCTCAGTGTACAGAGCCCTGCTTGTCCTCAGTATGTAGAGCCCTGCTTGTCCTCAGTGTACAGAGCCCTGCTTGTCCTCAGTGTACAAAGCCCTGCTTGTCCTCACTGTACAGAGCCCTGCTTGTCCTCAGTGTACAGAGCCCTGCTTGTCCTCAGTGTACAGAGCCCTGCTTGTCCTCAGTGTACAGAGCCCTGCTTGTCCTCAGTGTAAAGAGCCCTGCTTGTCCTCAGTGTACAGAGCCTGCTTGTCCTCGGTGTACAGAGCCCTGCTTGTCCTCGGTGTATAGAGCCCTGCTTGTCCTCGGTGTACAGAGCCCTGCTTGTCCTCGGTGTACAGAGCCCTGCTTGTCCTCGGTGTACAGAGCCCTGCTTGCCCTCAGTGTACAGAGCCCTACTTGTCCTCAGTGTACAGAGCCCTGCTTGTCCTCAGTGTACAGAGCCCTGCTTGTCCTCAGTGTACAGAGCCCTGCTTGTTCACCCACTTTTCCTGTATTTGGTCTCCTCACAGAGATACACAGGCAGTAGCTGCAGAGCCAAGATATACACATATTTTAACCAATATACATTACAAATATACACATAATAGTATTTTCTATATTATATAAAAAGTTTTTGCTAATGAAGAGTACACTTTAAAGAAAACAATGCAGCTCATAGTGTAAGAGGTGAAATGTGAACAAGACTACAATGATTAGGACAGCGATCCCTGTTCTTAGGCCAGGGAGAAGAGAATATTATATCTGTACTGTACATCACTTTGTGTTTACTATTCCTGTTATAATGATGTCATTGTGTATAATCTTGGTACTGTGACCTCACTGTGTTTATTGTCTCTGAACTTTGATTTAACTCTTTATTATCCTTGTACTATTACACTGTTATGTTTATTATCTCTGTACTGTGGTATAACTATTAACCATTACTGTATTGTGACATCATGGAGTTTATTATTTCTGTTCTGGGATTTCATTGCATTTATTATCTCTGTATTATGATATAATTGTGTTTATTATGCTTGTACTCTGACATCGTTGTATTTATAATCTTTGTTTCGTGACGTCATTAACTCTGATTTATCAAAACATGTGCAGAGAAAATTTGCCCAGTTGCCCATAGCAACCAATCAGCTCGCTTCTTTCATTTTTAGAGACCTCTGAAAAATGAAAGAAGCTATCCGATTTGTTGCCGTGGGCAACTGGGCAATTTTTCCTCTTCACAGGTTTTGATAAATCTCCCCCATTGTGTTTATTATCTGTTTTGTGACATCACTGTTTTGTATCTCTAGACATGGCGGTTTTTATTTATTACTGTACTGGGATATCATTGTATTTATTATGCTTGTACTCAGTGACTTCAATGTGTTTATTATCTCGGTTTTTTTATGGCTGTGTTAATCTCTGTTTTGTGACATCACTGTCCACATTATCTCTGTTTTGTGACATTATTGGGTTTATTATATGTTTTTGTGACATCAACAGGTTTGTTTTCTCTGTTTTGTGATATCTCTGTGTTTATGATGTCGTTTTGGGACAGCACTGAGCTCATTATTTCTGATTTGTGTAATCACTGTGTTTAGTATTTCTGTTTTGTGATATCACTGTGTTTATTATTTCTGTTTCGTGACATCACTGTTTGTTTTCTCAGTATTGTGACATCACTGTGTTTATTATCTCAGTATTGTGACATCACTATGTTTATGATCTCTGTTTTGTAACATGGCCCAGGCTTAGTGTAGCACTTTATTGGGGCAGCAGCTGGGGACAGGAATATCTTATTTTTTTGGTTTTGGTTTTATTTTTAATTGTTATTGGCTGCCACTAACTGGACAACCCTCTTTCCTGGAGGTGGATAACTAATCTTGATAAACAATGGTTGGATTTACACTTTTAATGACTTTATTTAAAGATCTATGGGGGAGAATTATGAAAACCTGTGCAGAGGAAAAGTTGCCCAGTTGCCTATAGCAACCAATCAGATCGCTTCTTTAATTTTTCAGAGGCCCTTTTATAAATGAAAGATGCATTCTTATTGGATGCTATGGGCAACTGGGCAACTTTTCTTCAGCACAGGTTTTGATGAATTCCCCCAATTATCTCTAAAAAATGTATAGGTATAACAATTGAAATTGTACACAAAACAACAAACTATAGAAACACGCACTCTGTATCCATGGCTCATACGCAAAGACAATGAGGGGGAGTCAAACAAAGAAAGGTGGAGGTTAAGAGAGAAGGTGGAGCAAAAAAGAAAATAAGGTGGGGTTTGCAAAAGAAGGGGTGGGTCTTAAACAGGGGGACGGTGTAATTTTGATAAGACGTACTGGGCAAATTAAGATTACAGAAGTGCATGAGTTTGGTCTGGCCTAGGGCAGTACAAATCCTATATACACCACTATTTTGTGACTTTACTGCACTTTTGATCCCTGTACTATGACATTACTACATTTATTGCATCTATACTGTATCATCACTACTTAGTAGTGTGATAGATTTATATGTGTGTATATATAAATCTTATATACTGTATATGTAAAATGCCCATTTAGGGTGAAGACTCCACATTCCTGTTATTTGTCCACTCCTCCCCTATCTGCTCTCTCTCATATCACCCCTCCCATCGTCTTAAGATTTTGAACAAAGAGAGCCCGAGAAAAACTGAGGAGTGGCATGCCTTTCCCCCTAGCAAGGGGTGGGAACTTATGTTAATGACAAAGGTGATATAAGCTTGAACGATTTGAAATAAAGCCCAGTGGACAGCACACTGGGAACGCTAAAGCACAATGGCTCTGTCTGATTTATTTCTCTATGCTTCGGTATATACATTCTGTATACGGAGTTGTCCGGAAGTAAGATAGCTATAAGAACGCTGAGTTAATCTACCACAGATGGCGCCCAACTTGGGGCCTGGATTATAGGCCTCATGTGCAGGTCGCAGTCAGACCAGACGATGGAACAAAGACGGACACAGATGGGATTTGATCAACTACAGGCGTACGGTAGGAAATACTTGTACCTAGCCAAAAGTACCCATGTCTCCCCTTTGTTTTGTCATGCTGATCTAGCTGACTTGCATGTGACCTAACAGAGAAAGACAGATAAGTTCTTGTCCAGCCAATTGCCCATGTATAAGATATCTATCTTACTGCCCGAGTGTGTATGAAGTGTGTGTGAGTGAATAAGTGGAATTGGGACTGTTCATTGGGGAGTTGTGTTGCGGAGTACGTTGTCATAAATAAGCATTGGGATGTTAAGGCATCATTAGAATGTTTAGGACAGAGTCATAAATAGATAAGTGATCTAGGACGGATATGGTGCTGGTTGCCTGGTATAATGTCATAATTAGAACTTGTCTAGGACTGGGGGTACAAGGGATTTTCCCAGCAATAGCAGACTTCTGGAACTTGTCCCATTATAACTGATTGAATATGTGATATGTGTCTTGTCTTGTCTTAATGTGTATTGTTAAATTAGCTAATTCAGACGAAGACAAAATAACTTCCCTTCTAATACTAGATCTAATGTATTAGTATTTTAAGGACATCTCCTAAAAAGTAAGAGGTTTTTGAGAGGGCTTTAGTTGCAACAGTTGGAGGCACCCTAGGGTTTGTGTGCTTTTTGGAGGAGACCGAGGGGGCTATGGCTGCAGGGGGGGCTTTGGAATGTGCAGAAGTAATTTGATCTCATTGATAGAATTGCATATGGAGAGAAAGTGGAGGAAGGGAATTACACAGAGTTGTATGGAGTTAAGGAAATGCAATTTGATGGAAAGCATGTGGTGAGTTCAAAATGGAATTGATAAATTAAAGATATTAAAACAGTTGCAAGTTTGAAATATATTGATGGTTGATGGTATAAGAAGGTGTATATATATATATATATATATATATATATATATATATATATATACACATATATATAGCAGTGTAATATACAGTTATATATAGTGTGATATACAGTGTGATTCTTGAGAACAATTGTGATCTGACTTAGTTATGTTGTAGTTCTCTGAATGGATATAGATAGGCAAAAGAATGTGAGGTGAATAGATAGGCATAAGGTGTTGGCTGAAAGTATGATGCAAATATTTAGGTATTGAAGTTAAAGGGGTACTCCAGTGAAAACCTTTTTTATTTTAAATCAACTGGTGCCAGAAAGTTAAACATATTTGTAAATTACTTCTATTAAAAAATCTTAATCCTTCCAGTACTTATTAGCTGCTGAATGCTACAGAGGAAATTCCTTTCTTTTTGGAACACTGATGACATCACGAGCACAGTGCTCTCTGCTGACATCTCTGTCCATTTTAGCAATCGTGCATAGCAGATGTATGCTAAGGGCAGCATGGTGGCTCAGTGGTTAGCACTGCTGCCTTGCAGTGCTGAGGACTTGGGTTCAAATCCCACTAAGGACAACAATAAATAAAGCGCTATTATTATTATTATTATAATAATGTCAGCAGAGAGAACTGTGCTCGTGATGTCATCAGAGAGCATTCCAAAAAGAAAAGAATTTCCTCTGTAGTATTCAGCAGCTAATAAGTACAGGAAGGATTAAGATTTTTTAATAGAAGTAATTTACAAATCTGTTTAACTTTCCGGAGCCAGTTAATTTAAAAGAAAAAAGGTTTTTACCGGAGTACCCCTTTAACACCGATGTACAGACATACATTTGTTTATAAACTGGTGACAGGATGGTGAGAATAATCATATTTTCAATTAAGAGAGTCTTTGTATTAAGCAGGGGGGAGGGACTGTGAAAATTGGTCTGTATAATACTATTATTATGGAGCTAAGAATCCCTTATGGAGTGACACCTAAAGATCATAACCCAGATTTTCTTTCTTTTTCATCCTTTTCCTCTCTCTATTTCCATGAGGCTGCTAGTCTCTGCCACGTGTTCACTCCTATGGGGGGCAGCCATGTTACACTCCAAAAAAGTGAAGTTCCTCCCCCAGCAGCCATTTTAGTTCATACAATTAGTTCCCACTTCCACTCCCCAGCAGCCATTTTTAACACACCTAGTCAATTAAAACATATATGATAAATTAGAAATACACAGAGTATGACCAGTGAATGGATTTAGGTGAAACTGTGTATGTACATGATTATGTCATAATGAAACTACTTGATGATATTTTATTAATCTCTTAATAAGTTTGTTTTCGCAGGAATGCAAGATGGATAAAAAAAAAAAGGAAAGTTACAAGGAAATGCAATTAACTGTCTGATTATATTATAGGAGTAACGAGAGAAATTTGGCCAAGGAGAATAAAATAAAACGTAAAATAAATGAAAAAGTGATCACTGTTTAATTAATGAATATTATTTAAGCATTTAAAATCAGCTAATGATTTATTGATTATAAATAATGCGCATTGAAGATGATTTTTCCCCAATTTTTGAAAGAGCTCTGTATATATTTTTATTCTTTTACATTTTATTTTTGGTAAGAATGTGGGCCCTGTCTGTGTGTGTTATATGTTGAGTATTTGTAAATGTTGGTATTGTTACATGTTACATGTGTATGGTATGTCTCCATGTAGGCACTGATTGCTCAAGAATTTTTGAGGAATGAACAGACTGAAAGAAAGACAAAAAGCCAGACTCAAAGGGGTGGTGACCAGTGACATGGAGGAGTGGGAGGAGAAAGGCGGGGCTTATAGGAAGATTGACAGAACAGCCTTGGTCTAAGGAAACACAGTCACATTAAATTGAAGGAACTACAAATCTACTGTTTAAACTTGAATGTGTTCTAGTACCTGCATACACAACGCGATATACCTATACATTCTACATTGTATTTATTCGAATAACATCAATTTTAAGTGGATAACTTTATAATGATATTTAGTGTAATACGAAGATGCTGATTGTCTTAAACTTATATAAAAAAATAAAAACATTTCAAGAGCTATGATAGGATATCGGAGAATCCATGGTTAATGCTGAGTCATAAATGTAAGTTTGTTCTAAGTAATGTAAAGATGTAATACATAAGACAGGATAAATGGTGACCACACGCAGAAAGTTCTACTGCAATAAACCACTCGATCAGAGCTGGTGGTTCAGAGAAGTAGAGTTGAAGGTATTCACTGAGATGTGTAAGATATCTGAAGGTATGACACAATGAGTACGGGTACATTTTAATTACCACCCACAAGTATGGGCCTATTGAAGTAAGAGTGTTGTTGAATCCTTGAGCGAACCAATCTGTAGTTTGTAATTCAAGTGTTCAAAGTCCGAGAGCTGCCAGAGAAAGTGGCCATTGTAAAGATCAGAGACACATGAAGGAAACAGCCCCAGAAGCCAAGGGGATTGAATGGTGAAGGAGGCTGCCAAGGCTGCAGCGCTCCTATTCCCCCACAATGATGGTACAAAGTCTACAGGTGGATGGGCAATGTGGAATTTTCTGGTTAGGTCTCTTGCAGGAACCAGCTATGCATGCTGAGAGAGACCAAGGGAAGAAGAAAGAGGTAGTACAGGGCAAAGACGGCATCCGGAAAGAGTTGGTAAGAAAATGTATGTGCCAGCAGTCTTGTACCCCATGGTAACATATACGACCCCATACACTAAGCAGAAGGGAGCTATGTGCATAGTAATGTCAGTACATTGGGTCGCCTCAGGATTCAACAATGCAGAAAGAAGGTTTGTACAGACGTCATCATTTACATCTGAAATATGACCTAGGTAAAAACAATAAAGGTACCTGACCAACACGCTCCATAAACATCTTACCTGTTTCAGAGAATATGAGTAGACTTCATCTAACTGCCTGGGGTAGGTCAATATCAGTATCTCCTTGTCTAATTGTACTGATCCCTAACCATAGATACAGTAAAGTATACAATTAAGAACCTTTTGTGAAACTGTACCTAGTTCAGATTCTGTAATTGTCACCCGCGGCGCTGCTAGGACGGAAGGTAAGTGTGAATCAATAGTACGATCAAGGAAAAAGCAAATCCTGCACTCACCGCACAGTACGGGTATCGCGGCCTCGGATTCCGGACCTCCTCAGATGGCGTGGGAGTAACAGCCGCTGCTGACAGCGCTCAGAAATGGGCCCATTTCTGAGCGCTGTCAGCAGCGGCTGTTACTCCCACGCCATCCGAGGAGGTCCGGAATCCGAGGCCGCGATACCCATACTGTGCAGTGAGTGCAGGATTTGCTTTTTCCTTGATCGTACTATTGATTCACACTTACCTTCCGTCCTAGCACCGCCGCGGGTTGTTGAACCTAGACCCCCATAGCTGTCCATGGTCCAGAGGTGGATCAAGATATTGATTGCTGGTGCCCCTTATCTTTTGTCCTCTGAAGTAGTTTTTGTTACTTCCATTAATGAACCTACAAAGAAAGCTAAACCACACTTTAGAGGAAAACGTACAGCCCCTGCTGGGAGTTTTGATCCCTTTGTGTCTATTAAAGGAGTCCCAAGGGGGGCCCCAGATGAGTTTTATAGCTAGAGGTCAAATAAAAAGACGGAGTTGAGTCAATAATATCCCAGATTGCCATGAGTAAAATTAATTATATCTATTATAACCAACTAAGATTAATAAATTTCTTTGTAAATGCTCTTCAAGGTTAGACCGAACAACTAAGAGTCACATCCGCTATAATATTCCAAAATGGTAAGGCATTAGATATGATGTATGGTGTAAAAGGAAAAAGGGGGGTATACAAGATGTTTGGGAGACTTGTTGCACTTATAGCTCAGCCAATATAGGACCAGTAAAATAATTATACTCATAATTCTAATAATCTTGCTTTGTTGTGTGTTGTGTTTTGCCTTGCCTAAAGAAGAAGTAGTGTGAGACGACCGTCGAGAATGCCACGCCAGTGATGACAAATGAGGACTTTGAGATTACAGATGAAGCCTATACCCAATTACAGAGCTTCAATGCCATCTATAACACCAGTGACCAATAGGGACAGCATCTGACTCCATATGTGTAAAGTCTGAGGCTAAGGGGGTCCATGGATAAGCCATGGGTCATCTAAAGTACAGTGAAACGTTCGAGAAAACACATTGGGGCAGATGAGTTAGGATGATGGAAATTAGGGAAAGGGAAAATTGGTCATTTTAGGGGGGACTGTGATAGATTTATATAGATTTATATGTGTGTATATATAAATCTTATATACTGTATATGTAGTCCCATTTAGGGTGAAGACTCCACATTCCTGTGATTTGTCCATTCCTCCCCTATCTGCTCTCTCTCATATCACCCCTCCCATCGTCTGAAGATTTTGAACAAAGAGAGCCCGGGAAAGACATGCCCGAGCATGCCTTTCCCCCTAGCAGGGGGTGGGAACTTATGTTAATGACAAAGGTGATATAAGCTTGAACGATTTGAAATAAAGCCCAGTGGACAGCACACAGGGAACGCTAAAGCACAATGGCTCTGTCTGATTTATTTCTCTATGCTTCGGTATATACATTCTGTATACGGAGTTGTCCGGAAGTAAGATAGCTATAAGAATGCTGAGTTAATCTACCACAGTAGCTCTCTACTATGATATTCACTTGTGTCTATTCTCCCTGTTCTGCACCTATTTTCATAAAACTGTATAAGCCCACATGATGCTTCACCATGACCTCTATATAAGGTAGCATTTCCCAACCAGGGTGCCTTCAGCTGTTGTAAAACTACAACTCTTAGCATGCCCGGACAGCCAACGGTTGTCCGGGCATACTTCGAGTTGTAGTTTTGCAACAGCTGGAGACATCCTGGTTAAGAAACACTGATATACACTAACAAAAGAAACCGCAGAAAGATGCCGCAGCCTCTGAGAAACTACGGCAAAACTACGGCTCCTCACCACAATTCAGCAGCAAAAAAATATATATAGCACAACCACACTGCACAAATGCAAAACTATAGTACACGGCAACTATCCCTATTAGGCTGGGTTCACACTACGTTTTGGTTATATGGGGATCGGGAAAACCGGGCGCTCCCGTATCCCAGCCGGACCGGGCCCCCATATCATTCATTTGAATAAGCCGACCGGAGTCAGATAGTGACTCCGGTCAGCTAATTTTTGTCCCATATCCGGTTTTCTGACTGGACCCAGAACAATGCTATACCGTGGTTTTAGGTCACAAAACCGGACAGGGCAAAAATGAGCCGACCGAAGTCACTGTCTGACTCCGGTCGGCTCATTCAAATGAATGAGATGGGGGCCCGATCCCCGTATAGCCAAAACGTAGTGTAAACACAGCACCCGCAGCAGCCCAACACTCCTCGGCTCCAGAATTCACAATATGTCCTTCACAGAATACAAAACTTTGCTGTTTTTTTTTTGTTTGTTTGTTTTTTTGTTGTTGTTTTTTTTTCTCTATAATGAATTCACCAAAAAGTCCTCTATTCTTCAGTCTCACATCTGTTACCTAAAGAAGACGTTAACTCCCTGCAAACAATCTCCAGTTTCTCATCCCGGCCTATTAGTATTCAGAAGTTATCTCGGAATATTTTATGTAGTACTTGCATTTTCTGCTTGTCTGCTTCTATTGCTCCGAGGCCCCATACGCTCAATCCCATTTTTCTCCTTTTTTTTTTTCCCCTCCTCTAACTACATCTACAACTGTTTTTAAAACTCAGGTATCCCTTCACTTCTGCACATCGATAACATTAACCTCAGACGTGTATTACTTACCTACATGTCTTAATGACCAACAACTAGGAAATCGACACCTCCAAAAATGGACTGCGTCCCCCCCTACCACCCCATCCCCTTTGTGGTCAGCGAGATAAATGATCTCACCTAAACTGTAAAAAAGCCATAAAACAGAATATGTAAAGCAATCCCCATAGCCTGCAGATGTTGTTCTATTAAGCGTCTGGCGAAAGTATCATTTTCTTTTTAAAAGTGCTACAGAAATGACTCCAATAACCTGTATATGATACTAGTAAAACAGCTAATCTGCTACTAGAAGCCACAGGATGGGGCCAGGACGTAAATGATCCCTGCATGAACACGTGTCTGCAGCGTTTAGAGAGTTCAGGGTCACTTTTACAATGATGGAAATCTTGCAACAGAAAGAAAAGAAAGAAAAAAAAAAAATAAAAAATATATATATATATATATATATATATATATACATACACAAAGACATATAAAGAGGGTATTGTACTTACCCAGTAACTTTTCAGTTTTTGCCCCCTGCTGTGTACCATGGCTGGCATACATCAAGTCAGTGTATATTTACGTGTGACGTTTAAAAGCCCTGCTGCAAACAAATTTGCACAGAAAGACTTCAAAATACACTTGGCCGGCAAAGCATTGATATTTGTTTTGGATGTTTTGCGCCCGGTACATGTACTGCAGGTAAGTAGTCATGCCATGCATAGCGCACCGCTGTATACAGTACTGGAGCCTGGACTCCCTGCACCGGACAGGGCTGAGCTGTGTCATTGGCTATATACAGTACTTTATAAAACAAAATTATCTCTTTTTTAAAGGAATTAGGGTTTGTAAAGAAAAAAAAAAAAAAAAAAGGTCCCATACCATTCAGAATATAATCCTGTCCTAACTTTGTCTCAGATGAAGCACAGGCTGGGACAAAGACTAGTAAGTGAGGGCGGGATTAGCACTCCTCTGTGCTCACTCCTGTCATATGAGACTGCAGCCTGAAAACAGAGAGGAGGGGGTTAAAGAGTAGTCTGCAGTGATTGGATGAAGAGACCCAGCTCTGCACAGCAAACTCAGGGAAGAAGTGAATGCATGGTGAGTAACGGCAGGCTCAGTGCTTCCTGAGCAGTGGATGTCAGAATGAATGAGCAGCAGAACAGAGGGATTTGTGAGCCAAATACAGATGCTAGACACAAGCTAAATAATAAAGACATAAAAAAAAGAATCAGCACGTAGTGAGTAACATATATAAGCATGAATTTGTTTGTGAGATGACAAGTCTATTAACTCTTGGGGACATTCAGTAAACCAATGGTCTCTATAGATCACTGGTTTACTGTACACCCCCTAACTGGGCCAGCCCAGCAAGGCAAGAGTTAAGTAGCAACAAAGTAGCGATGCTTAACACTTTGTGGACAGACACTATCCAGCGATGTCTATACATAGCTGGCCAGCGTCCCCCACTGCTGGGCTGAGTGCTCTGCACCGGCATGAACTAGTGAGTAACGTTTATAAAGTGGCAGGGCTGCTTTTTGCAATGGGGCCCTGTGGTTTCCAGCCACGCCCATGCCCAGGAATCCTAAAGATATCCCCACTTTTGGAAGAGTCCTGAACAATCCAGGAAAGCAGGTATAAATTTGATCCAAGCTTCTTATGTATTGTATTGCGGTAAAACATTTTTCACCAGCAATGCACAGCTGGATATGTATAAAAACCCATTACATTCATAGAGAAAGTTTCTAATGTATATAACTTCGTATTCTAGTTAAAAGAGCACTTAAAATTCCGGATTTTAATATCTCGGAGCAGATGCACTCTTTATGGAAGTTTTATAGCAGCTGCCTCTGCCATTAAGCATCATCGGCTGCTCCACAAGTCACCACTACCAGATAATACAAACAAATAGGTAATACAAAAAATAGTAGTCAGAATTTTACAAAAAGGTTTGGGAGGGGGGGGGGGGGGGTAAAATTTCCAGATTTCTTCAATTCTCTGCAGGTTTCTCAATAATAAATGTTTACGATTCTAACCTGAAATGAAAAATATTGGATTTTTCTCATATTGTCTAATATAATTTTTTTTCTTCCCGACGTGTTTCATATTAGGTTTTAAGTATGATCATCGGTGATGAGGCTTGTGAGACCTCGGTCCTGACATAACTGCAAAAGAAAAGATAAATTAGACTTTACTCATGATTTAACTGAGGGGAATCCAGCCCTGTGCCATCTGTCAAACTAGATCTGTATCTGCCAATTACAGAATGAAAGTGAGAAAATTAGATTAGGCTTCTAGTGTGTGTGATACAGCTTCCTTCTTTCTGTTTCTGAGACTGTATGGCCGAGATTAGAAGAAAAAATTATTATTTTTATTATTATTATTATTATTAATAATAATAATAATAATAAAATGACAATGGTCCCACAAGTTACAATATAAATTGGTTCCAGGACGGTCATTGTATGTTGAAACTATAACTCTATGGAAACCTGGTAATTGGTTCTGAAAACCCAAAATGTCATCCAAAAATAGGTAAAAGTGAGGATTAAAGAAAAATAAGTAGATAACTAATACAGGTAAAGCAAGTCCTTCCATATACAAGTAAGAAAGATCTGCTGGGAGCTGTAAATCAATGTCTATGTAGAGGACAGGAGCTTCTTCAGGGTCCTAAAAAGAGTAACATGGAGCTGCCCTCACCAGGTGTCCATAGGAGCAGCTAACCCTGGCACAGGTAAAGAGTACAGAACATGTAGTACCTCCCTGTACTGTAGGGGGCGATACCAGACAGCCAGTCAGTGCATGCACTTCAGTAATACAGGGGTTCTACCAGTAAAATGCCCATTCTGATTGGTCAGTTCTTCCGGCCATTGACACGTTTCACAGATCTGGACTGTCCGTAGCATTGTATGTCGAGTCTGGTTTCAAGTTGCAATAGTCCAGAAAAGAGCATTGTATGTTGTAACAATTTTATGTTAAAGCCATTGAAAGTTGAGGGATCACTGTATTCAATTATTATTATGATTATTATTCCAAAAATAGTTGTGTAAAAAAGAAAGATGGCACTCACCAAGTGGCAGAAATGTTTTTCCTTTATTGATCGGACAACATAAGTCCAAGAAGAAGATGGCCGACGGGCCGTGAAACGGCTAGTCGGCCATCTTCATCTTGGACTTATGCTGTCTGATCAATAAATAAAAAACATTTCTGCTACTTGGTGAGTGCCACCTTTCTTCTTTATACAACTATCCCTTCTTTACACAATTATCTTGATGTTTGTTATATTGGATAAAGCGCCACCTAGAAGTAGCATTGTATGGTGGACGTAAAGGTGTAAGGCTATGTTCACACGGCAGCATTTCCGCACGGGAGATTCCGCAGCAGCAGAGTCCCATTGATTTCACTGGGATTCTGCGGTGCTGTTTACAGAATTTCCGTGCCAGAAACATCTGTCACAGAAATTAAAATTCTGGTGTCCGCAGAAAGAATAGACATGTCGATTCTTTTTTTTTTTTTTTTTTGTGGGCAATGCACAGAATGCATTACCTTCTATGAGCATTCCCCGGCAGTCCTTGCGCCGGCATGTTGTGCCAGCACTCCGCTGTCAGGGGCAAGTCCACTCAGAGATTTTAGGGACACAAGTTGTGAGGGGAGGCAGTGCCAACTGAACTGTTCCGTTGAGACTGATTCCAAAAATAGTCGCAGCACCAAAAGAGGCAAATTGCAAAATATGAAAATAATAATATAAAATAAGAATGCCAATGCCATGGCCCAGAGGGAGCGTTGTCGGAGATAGAGCCTGTGGGCTTCTCACAGTCTGGTAGGCACATGGACGTGCACAGGATCCTCCCATCCTCTGTGAGACAAGGGATTTCCCAATAGGTATAGATGTTATAATGTCCGCTACACCCTGTGTAGTGTTCGGTTGTGGGAATGTTTTTGATGACAGGTGTTGAAAAGGATGAGCCGGACATGGGGATAAGTGAAAGACAACACATCTTCCCCAACACATGGAGGCACAGTCATTTGTAGAATAGCAGATAACATAATGGCCTTTGGGAAAATGACGTATAGTATGTTTTGTCCCTGGAACAGGCTATGCTCCTCTTTGGCTCTTTGTGCAGTTGAGCTGCAATGCCTACTATGGGGTGCAAGTTCTTTCATAATCCTTTGGTATGGCAGCCACAAAGTTTCTAGACCCAGACTGAAGTCCTGAAAGCTCCTAGATATGTTATTGGTTCCTGTAACTTCTCCCCAAAGTCTCTTGTCTCTGTATTTGAATCTCCAATTTTCCTGTTGGACTAGGTGAGACACTCTAAGAATTATTTTCTTTGCAGGAGAAACAGTTTTCCAAACAACCCCAGGCAATAGAGCATAATTAAAGGGGTGCTCAGGTGGAAACATTTTTTTCTAATCAACTATTATTTCCATTTAAAAATCTTAATCATTCCAGTACTTATCAGCTGCTGTATGCTCCAGAGGAAGTTGTGTAGTTCTTTCCAGTCAGAACCCAGTGCTCTCTGCTGACAACTCTGTCCACGTCAGGAATTGTCCTCCAGAGCAGGAGAGGTTTGCTATTGGGAGCTTAAAAAGTACATGTAATAGCCCACAAAAAAATATGTTACTTAGTACATATAATTAGTAAGTGTCTAGCACCTATAGTTCTCTCACAAACACCTTTTATTGGTTGCTCACTTGGTTTGTCATTCGGTGCTCTGAAGGGGCCGTGTCATTAAAGGAGATGTCCGGTGCTCACTTTTCTTATTTTATCCGTTCCGGGCTGAAAAATAAAAGAAAACAAATTTTCTCTTGCCTGCCTAGGCTCCCCAGGTGCTCCGGTAC
Organism: Hyla sarda; assembly: GCF_029499605.1. Lineage (NCBI taxonomy): Eukaryota > Metazoa > Chordata > Amphibia > Anura > Hylidae > Hyla > Hyla sarda. The sequence continues at coordinate 352,338,064 of NC_079193.1, forward strand.
AGGCGTTCGGTCTCCGGGCTGTATTCTTCTTACTTCCTGTTAGCCCGGCACGTAACACAGAGCTTCAACCTATCACCGGCCGCAGCGATGTCCCGCCTCGGCCAGTGATAGGCTGAAGCTCCGTGTGACGTGCCGGGCTAACAGGAAGTAAGAAGAATACAGCCCGGGGACCGAACGCCTGTACCAGAGCACCGGGGGAGCATAGGCAGGCAAGAGAAAGCTTATTTTCTTTCTTTTTGCAGGCCGGAACAGATACGATAAGAAAAGTGAGCACCGGACATGTCCTTTAACTCTGCATGACTCATCTTACTCCCTGAGTCTGCTGTGCTATGCTTGGTCTCTTCATCCAATCACTACAGTCTACTCTGTAACCTCCTGCTCTCTGTTTTCATGCTGCAGTCTGATTGGACAGGAGTGATCACAGAAGAGTACTAGCCCCACCCTCACTTTCTGGACTTTTTTCCAGCCTGTGCTTCAGTTGGGACAAAGATGATGCTGCAGCCGGACAGATTTATGTTCTGGATGGTATGGGGACACCTAGTGGTCTTTTTTTACAATCCATGATTTCTATATAAAGTAACTACAATTTTCTTATTAAAAATATTAGAAAAGTTAGTGTTTTAACAAGAAATTATATGTTTTTGAATATGACAGTATCTGACAGATTTGTAAATTACTTCTATTTAAAAATCGTAATCCTTCCAGTACTTATCAGCTGCTGTATGTTCCAGAGGAGGTTTTTTCTTTTTGAATTTATTTTCTGTCTGACCACAGTGCTCTCTGCTGACACTCTGCTGACAGGATAGGTTTGCTATGGGGATTTGCTCTTGCTCTGGACAGTTCCTGACATGGACAGAGGTGTCAGCAGAGAGCACTGTGGCCAAACAGAAAAGAAATTCAAAAATAAAAGAACTTCCACTGGAGCATACAGCAGCTGATAAGTACTGGAAGGATTAAGATTTTTAAATACAAGTAATTTACAAATCTGTTAAACTTTCTGGCACCAGTTGATGTAAAAAAAAAAAAAAACATTTTGTTTTCCACGGGAGTACCCTTTTAACCCCTTAAAGCGCGTATATATCCATCACAAGCAAGTCCTACTTATTTCCCTGTGACAGATATAGTACAAAACAATACAGAAGGTATGATTCATGGAATGATTTGATACAGAAAAAGAAAAAACATCATTCTAGTGGCCCAAAGTAGGCCACGTCCTTAGGGGTTTGAAGGGCACAAAAACGTTAAACATGGCTGTATATTTGCCTTATTCTGAAGGGATCTATCTGGTCATTAACTTAAAGGTCATCTGGTTACATTTTACTAAGAATTCAGACTCTTATGTTTCTTTATACTCCAGGACACGTTCTTTTTTTTTTTTTTTTTTTTAATGAGTTGTTCTATTGGTTATACGCATCTTCCTAAAGTTATGAAAGGCCTTGGGGGGTCACATAACAGTTCTAACATACTTTTTTCCCCTTTAAGTTTCTTTTCCAGACCGTTCTGATTTCACACATTAAAAATCTTTTTCATACCTTTTATACGTTTTTGTACTTGTTTTTTTCCTAAAATAGCAAGTTCACTATATAGGTCAGCTGCTTTTCCCAGGGGGAGCGGCGAGGTGTTTGTAAGGGATACAGCCAAGCGGAAAAGAACATAAAGGGACATCAGCATCAAGGTCTCACAGCTTCGTAGCAACATCACGAAAGGATTATACATAATACATGGAGCAGATAACACTTTGTGCTGGCCATTCTGCAGACGTGTTAGTAAACCTACAGCTGACATGTCACTAGTAGCCACAGTCGGCTCTTTACAAATGTCGGTAAAGCGAACACGTATCTATTGACAACGCTACAGATGCGGCGTTGCGGGTCTGCAGCATCAAGACCCCTGCCTACGGGAATCACGCTATTTTGTCTACAATTTTTGGAGGATTCTGCAACGGAGACTCTAAATGGAACCTCTGACACAGAGGTGAACAAAGCCTTAGGCAAGAAATTACTCAAACATATTTGAGGAATATATGTTTAAAGGAGTACTCTGGTGGAAAACTTTTTTTATTTTTTTTATTTTATTTTTAAAATCAACTGGTGCCAAAAAGTTTGTAAATAACTTCTATTTAAAACTCTTAATCCTTCCAGTACTTATAAGCTGTTGTAATGCCCACAGAAAGTTATTTTCTTTTTGAATTTCTTTTCTGCCTGACACCTCTGTCCATCTCAGTAACTGTCCAGAGCAGGAGAGGTTTGCTATGGGAATTTGCTCCTACTCTGGACAGTTCCTGGCATGGACAGAGGTGTCAGCAGAGAGCACTGTGGTGAGACATAAAAAACATTCAAAAAGAAAAGAACTTCCTGTGGAGCATACAGCAGCTGATAAGTACTGGAAGGATTAAGATTTTTAAATGGAAGTTATTTACTAATCTGTTTAATTTTCTGGTACCAGTTGATTTAACTTAAAAAAAAAAATTGTTCTCCACCAGAGTACCCCTTTAACCCCTTGCCGCAAATGGACGTTCATTAACATCCATATGCGGCTCCCGAGGTATGATGTGTGCTCAGCAGGTGAGCGCGCATCATACCCAGTGGGTCCCGGTTGCTATAAGCAACCAGGGCCCACAGCGAATGCAAGACATGGCTGATCGGGCTGATGTCTGGCATTAACCCTTCAGACGCGGCAATCAAACTTGATCGCCGCGTCTAAAACAAAAGTAAGCATTGCCGGTTAGCTCAGTGGTGCTGTTCAGGACACGAGGAGGATCCCTACCTGCCTCCTCACTTTTCGATCGCCAAAGAACTGCTCCGTGCCTGAGATCCAGGCAGGAGCAGTTGAGCGGCGATAACACTGATCAATGCCATGCTATTGCATGGCAGTGAACAGTGTAAGAGATCAGTGTGTGCAATGTTATAGTCCCCTATGGAGGCTATAACATTGCAAAAAAAAAAAGTATAAAGTGTTTAATAAATGTGATTTAACCCCTTCGCAAATAAAAGTTTGAATCGCTCCCCTTTTTCCCATTTAAAAAAAAAAACTATGTAAATAAAAATAAATATAAACATATGTGGTATCGCCACCTGTGGAAATGTCCGAACTATAAAAATATATTGTTAATTAAACCGCACGGTCAATGGCATACACATAAAAAAAATTCCAAAGTCCAAAATAGCGTATTTTTGATCACTTTTTATGCCATTAAAAAATGGATTAAAGTGATCAAAAAGTCCAATCAAAACAAAAATGGTACTGATAAAAACTTCAGATCACGGCACAAAAAATTAGCCCTTATACATCCCCTTAAACGGAACAATAAAACAGTTTTAGGGGTCAGAAGAGGACATTTTTCAATGTATTAATTTTGGTGCATGTAGTTATAATTTTTTTTTTAGTAGTAAAATCAAATCAAACCTATATAAAATGGGTATCATCATATGGACCTACAGAATAAATATAATGTACATTTTTTACCGAAAACTGCACTGCGTAGAAACGGAAGCCACAAAAAAATTACAAAATGGCTTTTTTTTCAATTTTGCTCCACAAATAATTTTGTTCTGGTTTTGCCGTAGATTTTGTGGTGAAATTATTCATGGTATTAGTAAACATTGTTGGTGCAAAGAACAAGCCCTCACATGGATTTTTAGGTGGAAAATTTAAAGTGTTATGATTTTTAGAAGGTGAGGAGGAAGAAACAAAAGTGAAAAAATGAAAAATTGCCAAAGAGGGAAGGGGTTAAGGCAATGGCAGGTTACATTAAGTACCTAGGAATTAACCCCTTAACGACGCAGGGCGTATATTTACGTCCTGCGCCAGCTCCCGCGATATGAAGCGCGATCGCGCCGCGATCCCGCATCATATCACGTCGGTCCCAGCGCTCATCAACGGCCGGGATCCGCGGCTAATACCACACATCAACGATCGCGGTGATGTGCGGTATTAACCCTTTAGAAGCGGCGGTCAAAGCTGACCACCGCTTCTAAAGTGAAAGGGACCAGGCTGCTCAGTCGGGCTGTTCGGGACCACCGCGGTGAAATCGCGGCATCCCGAACAGCTGATCGGACACCGGGAGGGCCCTTACCTGCCTCCTCGGTGTCCGATCGGCGAATGACTGCTCCGTGCCTGAGATCCAGGCAGGAGCAGTCAAGCGCCGATAACACTGATCACAGGCGGGTTAATACACGCCTGTGATCTGTGTAAAAGATCAGTGTGTGCAGTGTTATAGGTCCCTATGGGACCTATAACACTGCAAAAAAATGTAAAAAAATAAGTGTTTATAAAGGTAATTTAACCCCTTCCCTAATAAAAGTTTGAATCACCCCCCTTTTCCCATAAAAAAAATAAAACAGTGTAAAAAAAAATAAAAATAAACATATGAGGTATCGCCGCGTGCGTAAATGTCCGAACTATAAAAATATATCATTAATTAAACCGCACGGTCAATGGCGTACACGAAAAAAAATTCCAAAGTCCAAAAAAGCGTATTTTGGTCACTTTTTATACCATTAAAAAGTGAATAAAAAGTGATCAAAAAGTCCGATCAAAACAAAAATCATACCGATAAAAACTTCAGATCACGGCACAAAAAATGAGTCCTCATACCGCCCTGTACGTGGAAAAATAAAAAAGTTATAGGGGTCAGAATATGACATTTTTAAACAAATACATTTTCCTGCATGTAGTTATGATTTTTTCCAGAAATGCGACAAAATCAAACCTATATAAGTAGGGGATAATTTTAACCGTATGGACCTACAGAATAATGATAAGGTGTAATTTTTACCCAAATATGCACTGCGTAGAAACGGAAGCCCCCAAAAGTTACAAAATGGCGTTTTTTCTTCGATTTTGTCGCACAATGATTTTTTTTTCCATTTCGCCATGCATTTTTGGGTAAAATGACTAATGTCACTGCAAAGTAGAATTGGCGACGCAAAAAATAAGCCATAATATGGATTTTTAGGTGGAAAATTGAAAGGGTTATGATTTTTAAAAGGTAAAGAGGAAAAAACAAAAGTGCAAAAACGGAAAAACCCTGAGTCCTTAAGGGGTAAAGGGCATACATACCATAGAGCAGTGGTCTTAAGCTGTGGCCCTCCAGATGCTGCAAAACCTCAACTCTCAGCATGCCCGGACAGCCAATGGCTCTCTGGGCATGCTGGGAATTGAAGTCTTGCAACATCTAAAGGGCCACAGTTTTATGCTCTCGATGGAGAGGAGGCCCAAAGATGGTTGGTCCAATAACTTCTGCTGGGTGAAGAAACCTTTTCAGGACATCAAACTAGAGTGTGGAGAGTTGGACCTAGGATCATGGAAAAGATGTAGCTGAGGGAGCAAACACTTTGCTCTTCTACAGCACAACTTAACTCTTTTTTTTTTTCACAGTAAATCCGCTGGTTTATTGTAGCATCTCGCTGGGCTAAGCACTTTACACCAACTCAGCAAGGAAGGAGTTCATTAGCGCTACTTAACTTCTTGGGGGGGGTGTATACATTATACAGCCATCTATATAGCTGTATAATGTATGCTGTGAAGAGAGCAAAACTTGCCATCTCATCGCTGTTCCAGGCCTCTTCGTGTGTGGCCCAGCCTCTAGTAATGATGTCCCTAGGGGACAGATCAGCGACGGGATGGAAAGGGGATGGGATGGAAAGGATCACTCTCTTCACTGTATACATAATACAGCTCTATAGATGGGTGTATAATATTTATACTACTCCCTGGCAGTGCTAATTAACTCCTTCCTTGCTGGGCTGAGCTGTATTCGTGGCTGTCAGCTGCGGGCACAGCTAAGCTCTGACATTGACAGGTTTGCAGGAGCCAAACCTGGCAATGTTCGAAAGTTCGGCGAGCTGCAAACCCCTGAAGTTCGGATAGAACCTGGGTTCGGGGGGGGGGGGGGGGGCAGCTCACCTAACTTTAGTTATGATTTTAATATTTTTATTTATATTATATTTACATATTTTTCAACATTTCACAAGGTGCCTTTATTGGTTTTCAGCAGATAAAGTCCTGTTGCTGCCTTAGTGGGCCTTCTACGGTAGATAGGTTGCAGAGAAGCCCTTGTGATCGATGAGCAGCGAAGACTATATTCTGAGATATTGTTATTAATATATATATTGAGTCTACGATTAAGCACGATTACGTGCGAAACGCGTCAGACGTCCTGCCTTGTACTACTATGTCTTCAATAAACTAATGCAAGCTTTTATCTGCAACCATCCTGGTGCCGGACCTCATTTTTCTTGTCTAATAATAGGCTGGAGGCGGTACCGGCCGATCCACGGCACAGGTGGAGAGGAGGGCGTGTATGTGGTGAGCGGTTCACACTTTGTTTCTGATATATATATATATATATATATTGTCATTTGTTCAACACTTGAGGTATAAAAAGCGACAAAGAATTTTCTCCAAAGTTTTTAGGACTCTGGCTCCACCACCATGATAATCCAAATTGTTCATGAATGATGTAATTGTGTCGTGCGTTGGGAAAAAAAATCATTTAACCTGCTTGGCTGTACAGGGATTGACTTTCATCCTCCAATCTGAAGATCTAATATAACAAGTAATGTTTTTATTGAGTTCTGAGCTGCCACAAAAATATTGTTTATCATATCAATAGTGTTTAGAATTTCTCCGTCTACCTTATTGCCCAGGCTGCTCGATGAACTAAGCCTATAATCTCTAGGGCTCAGTTTCCAGCAACCTGAGAGCGAGCGGGAGGCAGAGCAGGACAGTAACAATGAGTAATAGTAACTGTGTTTTATCTTGTTATCAGCTTATCCCGAGATCCAGTCTACTCCCAATAACTCTATACTTTCGCTATCTTGTTGTACAAAATGCAGTCTGAAGCATCAAAGAAAAAACCCAGAGCCGCTGAAACTTTTGCAGCAACATCACTTGAAGGTAAATATATCAAAAAACAAAACACTGTAATGGAATTTTGATGGTAGCCAAAAACAATTTGGATAATGTTAGAAAAATGTATAACAGAGAAACTTCGAAAAATTCACTAGATGATAATGTCGAAAGATAAGGACGATGGCTTGATGCAACCTGACTGGTAATCCATCTAGGTCAAAGGTCTCAAACTGTGGCCCTCAAATGTTGCAAAACTTCAACTCCCAGCATGCCCGGACAGCCAACGGCTGTCCGGGCATGCTGGGAGTGGAAGTTTTGCAACATCTGAAAGGCCACGGTTTGAGACCACTGTTCTAGGTCCATTCAATCCATAAGTTCAGGACCAAGGATGTTGAAGGTTCCACTTCAGTTAGTCAAGGTTTTTGGTCAGTCAAGATCTTGAAATAAGCTACATTCTCATATCCACAAGTTCACACATCTTCATACTTCAGCTCCTGTTCTGTTCTCTTTAGGGTGCGTTCACACGTCGGAACTCTCGCGGATGAACTCCGGGAGCGGAGATTGCGCCTGGCGGCCGCCGCCGAAAGTACTTCGGCGCTAGTGCCGCGGGGCACTGAGCCGTCACCACTGACGGCTATGCAGTGTTCGCGGAATCCGCGCAAAGAATGAACATGTTCTTTCTTTGCGCGGAACACTTTCAGCGGCAGAAATGTCCGCCGCTGAAATTCCGCAGTGTGAACGGGTCTCGCGGAAATCCGTTCACACTAATGTTAAAGTCCACACCGTGGAATTCCGACGTGTGAACGCACCCTTATACCAAGTAAACACGACTACAAGGGCGTGGTCTAAGATGACAGGCAGAAAGTGCTCAAAACCAAAATGCAGATGTGCATTTATACTAAGGAAGGGCAAGTCCTACACTTGTGGTCTGTTGCTAAGGGCAATCCCCAGCAAAAAATGCATACAGTGGAGGATGCCTGCAACCGACCGCAAGTACCACAATGGCATCCTTCCCCGATGATAGTGTGGATGTAAATCATATAAAGTACAGTAGTACAAAAACACAAGAACTACAAATATAGGTGCACTACTGATGTAACAATGACATTAGCTAACCCTCAAAACTGATGTAAAATTGAGTTTTTGTGTTGTTTTTGTGTTGTGTTTTTGTACTACTGTACTTTATATGATTTACCTCCACACCATCATCGGGGAAGGATGCCATTGTGGTACTTGCGGTCGGTTGCAGGCATCCTGCATTGTATGCATTTTTTGCTGGGGATTGCCCATAGCAACAGACCACAAGTGTAGGACTTGCTCTCCCTTAGTATAAATGCACATCCACATTTTGGTTTTGAGCACTTCCTGCCTGTCATCTTAGACCACGCCCTTCTAGTTGTGTATACTCCTAAATGTTATACTAATGCGCCTGTATTATCATCTATAGGTAGCATTCAGGTGCACATGTGAGGCCGGCAACTCATCAGCCTACTTGGGTGGGGCTTATAGCCTGCCTCCCTCCTCCCATTGTATGTGTGTTCACTTACACTGGAGGTAACACTGGGCGCAGTCTGTAAGTTGGACCAAAAGCTTTTGTAATTGCTGGCCCCTGTTTTTTGCTTATCATGCACAGGCAGGTTTAAGGTTAGGTCCTGTGCCATTTGAGAAAGCTTGGCGTTGGTGTGCGGGCTCAGGTATGTCCTTTATATAAGGATATACTGGCTAATGTCTCAATTTTACATCAGTTTTGAGGGTTAGCCAATGTCATTGTTACATCCACCACAGTAGTGCACCTATATTTGTAGTTGTGTTTTTGCACCTCTTTATACCAAGATATCACAAGATCAGTATGGCTGGGTTCACATAAGTCTGGCATCCAGCATAAGTGAACTTGGCCTAGAAGTCGACTCAACTGATGCCATAACTGATGACAACATGCATCATTTTGAAATGTCTGTTTATCTCTATTTTGTATTTTCTGCTTTGGGTCCTGTTCAGACATTAGGTTTGTGTCTAAACAGTTTCTGTGCTTATTCTCCCTGGTTTGAGAAGAGTTAACCTTCCTGACTTCAGCACTGGGAGGATATATAAGGCCTCAGGTGTTCCTCTGGGCTGGTAATTACACCTGTTACTCTGACCATGTTTGCATTATGTTCACTATGTTTGTTTGTGCACGTCATAAGTTTTAACCATGGTTATCTGTTCGTTTTGCTTTGTGCTTCCTGAGTCCATATTCACCCTGTGTGAGTCCTGTTTTAAGCCTTATTTGATCCTGAATCTCCTAGGATAGAATCCTGTTTTGAGCCTTGTGCTAATCCGTCTATCTAGGAGTGAGTAAGTCTTTAGAATGTATTTAGGATTTTTGTTTCCTCCTAAGATAGTATCCTGATCACTCTGTGGAATGCCCTCTAGCTAGGAGTCTATTTGGCTTTGGTATTGATGTCCCTCCATGATTGGATTGGGGTGTCTAGTGTGTTTCTTGTTCTGAGTCCAGTGTGAACAGTGCTCTTGATTTCCTGACCTCTTAGTATGCTATTTCCTGCCGTGTTTGTATTTACATATCTGTTTGTTTGCTATAGTATTCCCATTATGTTCCCGACTTGTTCAATGACTTTGTACAGTTCCTTTTGTTTTGTTGACTTCGACGCCCATGCACTTTAGCGCAGGAAGGGACCGGCCCCAAGTTGTCGATCCATTGTCTCTGGATGCCGGACAGGGCAATGCAGCAAGTCTGGTGCCGTCTGGTGTGTCCAACCATCCAACGTCAAAATTGATATGCTGGATTATTGTGAACTGTCCCATTCAAATGAATGGGATGAGTTCTAGCATCAGTTTCTCTCCGGTGCATGCCGGAGGGAAACTATGCCGGACGCCAGACATAGGTGAACCCAGCCTACCTTGGTTCGTTGATTTTTCTGTAAGGTCTGTAAGGCTGCATTCACATATGTCCGAAGTGACCCCAGGTTAAAACTCAATGCAACTGATGCTACAGCTGATGACAACGTGCATCAGTTGTCACCAGTTGTTTAGCACCCATAATCCATTATTTCTGAATGCCGAATGGGGGAACTCAGCAAGATGGGTTCTCCCATTCGGTGTGTCTATTCATCCGGCATCCAACTTGAGAACCTGGATAAATGTGAACTGTCATATTCAAAATAAAGGGCTCAGTTCTAGCATCAATTTCCCTCCATTGCTTTTTAGCAAGAAATGCAAGGAAAAGATGACAGACCCCGTACACATGTGGAGGATCCCTAAGATAACTATATTTAGTAAGGAGAAAGGAAACCAAGAAGAGATGTGTTTCCAGTTGCTTAAGGTCCATGGGAAACCCCCATGTTCAGTTATACATCTTTCCTGGAAACACCACTCCTGCACCCCTTCGGTTAAGTCCAAATGGAATTACTTTAAAGGAAATGGAATCTTAAGGGTCTAACTCTCTTCACTCTTTAATAAAAAGAGGGTTTGGATGAACCCTAAAAGATAATGCAATGTAACGAAGCTGGATGTGGATCCTCCGATCTGCGTGGCAGATGACATGGGCTGTATCGGGGAGCGGAGTCTAAGGTGCTGCTGGTCTTCACCAGAGCCCGCCGCAAGGCAGGATGGGCTTGCTGCGGCAGGCAACACCCAGGTTGCTACCCCCCGATACGACTCGACCACACAGGTAGCTGGGCAAGATGAGGTACGGATGGATGAGGCAGAGGCGTAGTCAGAGTTAGCAGAAGGTCAAGGAAGGCGGCAAAGGTGTGTAGTCAAATTACGTAGCGGAAGGGTCAAATATATGGGTAAGGCAAACAGACAATAGGGAACGCTTAATCTCAGGCTAGGGGCACTGAAGATCTGGCAGGGAAGAGGGGGAGGAGCTGGCCGATATAACATATGGGAATTACCAGTCACCAATTAGTGGTACGCTGTCTCTTTGAATCTGGAGAAGCCGGATCACGCGATCTAGGAGGTGGTGGCGTGCACGCAGGGAACCAGAGATCCAGGCAGCTACAGGTAATAAACAGGCCGCGATTCGCATGCGGGCATGTCCCACGATGCGAAACGCGGTCCCGCCGGGGGAAGGAGGCGGCGAGCGCTCACGGTCTGAGAGCCGGACCAGAGCACTCGCCTTGACATGCAGGTTATTTTACATCTTATATTTTTTTTTCCCGTTACCCATGCCATTCTCTCTAATGGAGAATTTGGTGTGCAAGACATCATGACCCAATATGCAAATATATGAATACCCTTACTAATTTAGTTCCAAGTCATCAATTGTCTCTGCCTGGTCTGCCATACCGGATACTTTTACTCTATGGAATGTCCTTTTCTGCTTTGTTCTTCATTGGTAAATTAGCAAAAGCAGCTTTATTTCTATGATAATGGAATAGCAATTGTGGAAAACATAGTTACCATAAGTACCATGTGTCATGGTGGGCTATACGCTTGTTGTCACCATGGAACTTTACTATTGTAATTACATGACAACCACAGTATAAATGTATTATGTTGACCCAAACAAAGGGGGGGAAAAAACTAGTTTTTTAATCAACCGGCAATCAAAGCCTATCAATCCTGTGGATAGGGGATAAGCGTTCCTTCACTTTAAGTAAAGCCTATAATCACTTATTAAAATGGCTCTCCGATGTATCTAATCGTGTGTAATACTTGGCACTCAAATGGCAATTAATGTAAAGTTCTTTATTACTGTATGACATTTTGGTCAAAATGACCTTCATCAGATAGCCAGATTGTGGTGGACGCGAGAAAGGAAGTAAAGAAGGCAACGTAAAGTCATGAAAATAGGGATTGATGGTAATGTGACGTATAGTAGCGCCACATCAAGAGTTTGGGAAATTAACAAAAACTCAAAAACTGCCAACTAATCATATGGGATACCTTAAAGGGGCATTCCAGGAAAAAAAAATTTTTTATATCACCTGGCTCCAGAAAGTTAAACAGATTTGTAAATTACTTCGATTAAAATGTTTTAATCCTTCCAATAATTATCAGCTGCTGAAGTTGAGTTGTTCTTTTCTGTCTGGCAACAGTGCTCTCTGCTGACATCTCTGCTTATCTCAGGAACTGCACAGAGTAGAAGAGGTTTGCTATGGGGATTTGCTTCTACTCTGGACAGTTCCTGAGACAGGTGTCATCAGAGAGCACTTAGACAGAAAAGAACAACTCAACTTCAGCAGCTCATAAGTACTGAAAGGATTAAGATTTTTTAATAGATGTAATTTACAAATCTGTTTAACTTTCTGGAGCCAGGTGATATATAAAAAAAAAAAAGTTTTTTTCCTGGATAAGCCCTTTAAAATGTTTTTGGAGAGGAACCCTATACAAAAAAAATTGCTCAGAAATAAGAAATTAAAGAACTAACATGTGCGAGGGATGTCCTTTGATAAAGTCAAGATTGACAAAATGTATGTCGGGGCTGGCAATGACAGCGTAACTCATGGGTGAGATTACTTTTGAACTTTATGGATATCACTTAGGGTAGGAATTATGAGCACTATGTAGTTGCAGACCACTTAGTGTAGTAGGAGGGGATATTGAACTATATATTTTTGATACCCGTAGTGCAACATATCATCATGTTTCCAAATCTCTCCTATCATACTCTGTGACTTTGTGATAATCATACACTGACAGAATTTTTATCTAAGTCTGTCCTGTTCATTTGTTTTTATTATTGCTTTCTATTCCCTACATACTTGTTTTTGGATGTTAGACTAATTTGAATTTGTATTTTAATATTTCTTGCAATAAAGTGGTATTTTTAAAGTAGTTATGCTCTTTTCTTCTATTTTTTTGGTTTGCAATGTTTATTTTGAACAGCATACAAAATGACCATTGTCTCAGCTTTTCTTAGGTTACTGTGCAGCCCTAAACATTACATCATTAGGCTAAAATTCCACTGAGGTTTTTGCCCTGCCTTTTTTTTGGCTTAAAAACGCAAGAAAAAATGTCAGATAAACTGCCACAGTTTTCCCTGCGTTTTGGCATTTTTTCTGGAGTTTTTTCTTGCGTTTTTATTTTTCTGTGCAATCTGCCTTTTTTGGCCCATTTGGTGTTTTTTGTACAAAATTAGTTGGGTACCAAAATAAAAAAAATAAAAAAGGATGCAAAATAAAAAAAATAAAAAAGGATGCAAAATAAAAAAAAAAAAATGTATTTAACTAAATGTTTCTTTTTTTTATATAACAAGTGTGTATGTGCGTGTGTGTGTGTGTGTTTAACTTTCTTTTCTCTTTTTTTTTTTTTTTACATTTTTTATGTAGTGCTACTACTCCCAGCATGGAACACACTGTTCCATGATGGGAGTAGTAGTACCTGTACTAATAGACATATCGCCCCGGGTATCAGTCCTGACACCCGATGCGATCGTCCATAATATAGCAGAGATGTGGCTGTATACAGCGCTCGCATCTCTGCTCTGTACTCCGGCCAGTGATGTGACTAGAACATCATTCATATTTTCCACCCAGAGTGTTGATTGGCCGGATGGTTGCAGCCAATCACAGCTCTGAGGAAAATATGAATGAGTAGCCGGAGTACATAGCAGAGATGCGAGCGCTGTATACAGCCACTCCGCATCTCTGCAATAGACAGGACGATCACAGCAGAAGTCATTAGTGATACCCGCTGTGATCTGTTCTTACCTGCAGGTACTACTACTCTCAACATGGAGCACACTCTTCTCCATGCTTGGAGCTGTAGTACCTGCATTAATAGACAGATCGCAGCGAGTGTAATTTCTTACACATGATGTGATCTATTAATGCAGGTACTACAGCTCCCAGCATGGAGCAGAGTGTGCTCCATTGGGAGTAGTAGTACCTGCAGGTAAGAACAGATCACAGCGGGTGTCACTACTGACATCCGCTGTGATCCTCCTGTACAATTTATAGATGCGGCCGCTCTTCTATGGTCCCCTGCACGGCCGTATATATACACATATTCTTATTTCCCACAGAGAGCTGTGATTGGCTGGAACCATGTGGCCAATCACAGCTCTGCGGAAAATATGAATAGGTGTATATATACGTCAGTGCAGGGGTCCATAGAAGAGCGGACACATCTATACATTATACAGGAGGATCGCAGTGAACCCCGACGATCTGTCAATTAGTACAGGTACTACTACTCCCATCATGGAAAAGCGTGTTCTATGCTGGGAGTAGTAGTACTACCTAAAAATTTTTGGAAAAAAGTGAAAAACACAAACACACACACACTACATTTTTATTAATGTCGGCTACATTTTTGCGCTTTACCCGCCCACATAAATTGATCCCTGTTTAAAAATGAATAAACATTTAGTTATAAAAAAGATACATTTCGTAAACAGCTATTTCACAAAAATATAGCCACAGTGTTATGGTTATCTCACAACATAGCCATTTGGCCCCAGCTTGCAATGCGGCCAAGACCTGACCTCACTAGTCAGCTGATGACAGGGAGCCTGTCTGCTACAATGGGTGGAGGGATCAATCTGCAACTAATGCAACAGCTGGAGGCACCCTGATTGAAAACAACAGGTCTGCAGCTCATTTATGTTTCAATGGGTGGGGTGGCTGATGTGTGGGAGGGAGGAAAATGGAAGTGTGGTATTTGTAGTCAAAAAGAGAAAAGTCAAACAGGAAATACTAGTTCACAAAAAGCTAGTCACAGTGTTATGGTAATCTCACAGCATAGCCATTTAGCCCCAAGACAAGCGCAGATCCTTCCTAAGCATGTCCATTACTGTCTGCCCCTTTAAGGTGCACTGGCACAGACTTTTTGAAATCCTGCTTTTGTAAGGTTTCCAATATCCCATGTATCTTAGAAACAATGTACAATGATAACACCTTGCAAACAATTGGCCTTTCTCGTGGTAAACAAATCAGAATTTATAACTAGCTCCATGAATAAAAGATAGACGATAATACATCACGTTTCCAGTACCACTCATCAGAATGCAAAGTACATGTTTGTTTTAAATGAAATCTGTCAGTAGTATCACCCGCACTAAACCTGTCACACAGGCTTGTAGTGCGGGTGATGCTGATTAAAACGGTTCTCACATTGTCTGTATTCGCCCTGCCGTTCAGCCGCAAATCACGTTTTTCTATTTATGCTAATGAGAGCCTTGGGGCATGTGTGGAGCTCCTTCGCCCAAGCTTGTGTACGGCGCATGCGCTGCTCACTGTGTACTCCCTGAAGCGGCGTTCCCCTAGGCTTCACTGCCACAGCCATCTTTGATAAGTAAGAAGCCGGGGGGATACTGCTTCTGGGAGTACACAGTAAGCAGCGTATGTGCCGTACACTAACATGGACGAAGGAGCAGGGAGGGGGTTATGAATATTGATGAGCCGGGCGGAGCGGCCGGCAAAGATGAGGTCAACGTGCCCCAAGCTCGGATCTGAGCTCCGCCCATGCCCCAAGGCTCTCATTAGCATAAATAGAAAAACACGATTTGCAGCGGAACGGCTGGGTGAATCTGGATAATGTGAGTATCGTTTTAATCAGCATCAACCAAACTACAAGTCTGTGTGACAGGTTTAGTGCGGGTGATACTACTGACAGATTTCCTTTAAAGAAAATAAATTTAATAGCTCCTAAATAGCAGCTGCTATCTCCGAGTCGGAATCCTCAAACTCTTTCTGCTTCATTGTGAGGTTTTTTACCTGCCAAGTCTAATCAGGCAGAAGGATAATCATTAATATCAACAAACGTCAAAACGCTTATTTAGAAAATCATCTTTTTTCCCAAGTTAAACACAGAACACAAAGAGAAGAAATGATTATTTACCAACCAACACTTGACACATAGAAAATACTTTGGTTAATTTATAGGTTTGTAACAACTGATGTAAAAAAAATTATATAGAGGGAGAGTAGACGTACAACTGTTAAAGGGAAAAATAAAATATATTGGTTGAAAACAAAATATTTTAAACCGCCTAAAGTTTGCCAAGAAAATACTTCCATACAACAAGGGCATCTTGCTGTATGGAAGTATTTTCTTGGCAAACTTTAGGCGGTTTATAATATTTTGTTTTCAACCAATATATTTTATTTCTTTATACCTTCACTAGCCTGAGCAGAAAAGGTTCATAGATTCTGGCCGCTTGTGCCCAATTCTGATCTGTCCATCAGAATAGTGCCACAGAGATCTGGATCCCTCTGATGAGGCCATATTTCCCCTCAGACACCCGGATCATCTGACCAGGTCATGTTTCTCCTCAGAGATCTGGATCCATCTGACCAGGTCATGTTTCTCCTCAGACATCTGGATCCACCTCACCAGGCCATGTTTCTCCACAGAGATCTGGATCAACCTGACCAGGTCATGTTTCTCCTCAGACATCTGGATCCATCTGACCAAGTCATGTTTCTCCTCAGACATCTGGATCTATCTGACCAGATCATGTTTCTCCTCAGAGATCTGGATCTATCTGACCAGGTCATGTTTCTCCACAGAGATCTGGATCCCTCTGATGAGGCCATATTTCCCCTCAGACATCTGGATCATCTGACCAGATCATGTTTCTCCTCAGAGATCTGGATCCATCTGACCAGGTCATGTTTCTCCTCAGACATCTGGATCCACCTCACCAGGCCATGTTTCTCCACAGAGATCTGGATCAACCTGACCAGGTCATGTTTCTCCTTAGACATCCGGATCCATCTGACCAGGTCATGTTTCTCCTCAGACATCTGGATCCATCTGACTAGGCCATGTTTCTCCTCAGAGATTCGAATCCATCCGACCAGGCCATGTTTCGCCACAGAGATCTGGATCCATCTGGTCAGGCCATGTTTCGCCACAGAGATCTGGATCTATCTGACCAGGTCATGCTTTTCCACAGAGATCCGGATCCATCTGACCAGTTCATGTTCCTCAACAGACATCTGAATGCATCTGACCAGGTCATGTTTCTCCAGACATCTGGATCCATCTAACCAGGCCATGTTTCTCCACAGAGATCTGGATCCATCTGGTCAGGCCATGTTTTGCCACAGAGATCTGGATCTATCTGACCAGGTCATGCTTATCCACAGAGATCCGGATCCATCTGACCAGTTCATGTTCCTCCACAGACATCTGGATGCATCTGACCACGTCATGTTTCTCCAGACATCTGGATCCATCTGACCAGGCCATGTTTCTCCATAGAGATCTGGATCCATCTTACCAGGTCATGTTCCTCCAGACATCTGGATCCATCTGACCAGGTCATGTTCCTCCAGACATCTGGATCCATCTGACCAGTTCATGTTTCTCCAGACATCTGGGTCCATCTGACCAGGCCATGTTCCTCCTCAGACATCTGGATCTATCTGACCAGGCCATGTTTCTCCACAGAGATCTGGATCCATCTGACAAGGTCATGTTTCTCCAGACATCTGGATCCATCTGACCAGGCCATGTTTTTGCTCTTTTTCCCACTGGCATCTTACCTTTCTGTTTTCTTTTAAGGCTAGGTTCAGACTACAGAATTTCCGACAGAAATTCAGTCGTAAAATTTCCGTCCGAAATTCCGCTTGCTAAAATGTCTAGTGTAGTGAATGGGTTTCCGTTCACAAATTAGCACTTAGGGAATTTGTGAAGCGGAAAATCCGCTTAGAGAATCTGCTTAGAAATTTCCGCCTGAAGAAAGGCGGTGCTCTTTCTTCAGGCGGAAATCCGCGCGGAACACATTGCAGTCTATTGGAGACTGCAGTGTCCACGCGGTCCTAGCGCCGACTGATTCAGCCGGCGCTGGCCGCACTCGGAATCTCCGGGCGGAAATTTTCTGCCTGGAGATTCCGTAGTCTGAACCTAGCCTTAGAACAATGGCCCTGGAGCTGGTCATCTGCTACTATAGCCCATCACAAGTGATGCATGTGGACACATTAGTTGAACACTAGCATTGTACTAAGCTGAAGTTTACTTGTTCAACAGAATGATTTCTGGCATGCTTCTCTGACCCCTTTCAACAAGTGCTTGTTTCCATCCACAGAATCTCCTTTCCCTGAATGCTTTTTCTCAATCAGACCATTCTCACTATACTTTGAACACTGTTGCACAAGAAAATCCTGCAAGGTAGGCAGTAAAATCCTGGCACCAGTTAGTCTAGCACCAATGCCCAGGTCTTGTTCAGATCACTCGATTTTCTATTGTGGATTCAGGAACTGATCACTTGGTTGATCGCCAACAGCTGTCCGGGCATGCTGGGAGTTGTAGTTTTGCAATATCTGGAAGTCTGCAGGTTGGAGACCACTGCACTAGCCCATTAGTTCCCTATACCATTTAAGAAGGGAGGGTTCAATATTCGCGAATATGCCCATATGTATGAATTTGGGTAGAAAACAGACATGGTGCACATCTACAATCTTGTATAATGATCTAATTGCTTCTCAGCATAATATCAAAAACTAACAGGTTGTTAGTATACATTTTTGATCAAAAAGTACAATCCCACTCGCCACGTCAAGGCCACCTATTTAGAGTGGGTCCCTAGCATAAAATGGCGTAGCACTGGGCGGCAACCACCACCACCGCGACACTAGTGCCCACGGGGGGGAAATCGACCCACTGGCAGAGCGGCCCCAATGCAACTCAAACCAGTCTATGGGTCGCACCTTCCCGCAGACACGACGCCAAGGCAGCAACGGACGCCGCACAGCACCACACCAGTGTGAACAAGGTGTAACAGCTCACTTACCATGCTCTACCAGTCAGACTGGGAGGCTGCTAGGAATAGGTGGCCTTGACGTGGCGAGTGGGCTTGTACTTTTTGATCAAAAACGTATACTAACAACCTGTTAGTTTTTGATATTATGCTGAGAAGCAATCAGATCATTATACAAGATTGTAGATGTGCGACCATGTCTGTTTTCTACCCAAATTCACACTGTGTTTTCTATCCCCTCCTTTTTTTTTGTTTGAACATGTGCTGCACTCTTCCCCACCCCCTCAGCCCAACGCTATATAAGTAGTAGTTAGCTACACATGGGTCATTTCTTTCCTAGTAGCCTCCCAGTCTGACTGGGAGAGTATGGTAAGTAGCTATTACACCTTGTTCACACTGGTGTGGTGCTGTGCGGCGTCCGTTGCTGCCGTGTCTGCGGGGAGGTGCGGCCTATAGACCGGTTTGAGTGGCATTGGGGCCGCTCTGCCAGTGGGTTGTTTCCCCCCGTGGGCACTGGTGTCGTGGTCGTCGCCGCCCAGTGCTACACCATTTTATGCTAGGGACGTTAGGGACCCACTCTAAATAGGTGGCCTTGACGTGGCGAGTGGGCTTGTACTTTTTGATCAAAACGTATATACTAACAACCTGTTAGTTTTTGATATTATGCTGAGAAGCAATCAGATCATTATACAAGATTGTAGATGTGCGCTATGTCTGTTTTCTACCCGAATATGCACATATATATGTTTGCATATGCGCATAAAAACTTAATTTCGCTAATATATGACGCTAACATATTTCGCTAATATATGACGAATATTTGTCCATATATTCACGAAATATCGCGAATTTGAATATGGCCTATGCCGTTCATCACTACTACTAATCCTCCGCCACTCCAGCATCAACACTTTGGAGATCCCTGCTGGTCTTTATTATTCAGCAGTGGGGACGTTCCGTAGACCAATGGGACGGCTGCAGTCATTGGCCTCAGCTTGTATGGCACTATATTGGTAAGGTTGGTTATTAACTTCAGCAGTCATGTTAATAATGTTTTAGCCATTTCGTGGCTGGGTCCACCGAAGCGTTGGCACTACAGCGTCTGAGGATTTAACATGAAAGTATTGTTTTGTTATTTTATAGCATTTTCTGTTGTAAGTTTTTTTTTTTTGTTTTTTTTCATAACTTTCTGGAAAACACCTGTTAAAAGAGTAAGGAAAAAAAAGGAGTGATCTTATAAACTAAAGAACGGAAGAGGTATGTATGAAAGTCGGCAAAGACAAAAGTATAAAAGAAAGAGGAAGTAGAAGAAGAGGAGCATAAGGGAGACGGAAGAGAAGTCAAAGAAAGAAACAGATTTGTTTTCTAACTCGTTTTCTGTTTATTATTTTTCAAACTGTTCCCCTTCTCGCTCTTCTACTTATTCCCAATTGCTCTCTTATCTGTTGTTCTTTCTTGTTTGCCTCTTTATCATCTTATCTCAGTATGTGATGCTTCTCTATTTCTTCTTTTATATATGCTTCTCAACATTCTTCTTCCAACTCTATTGGGGAGATTTATCAAAACCTGTGCAGAGGAAGAGTGGTGCAGTTGCCCATAGCAACCAATCAGATTGCTTCTTTCATTTTCCACAGGCCTCTTTAGAGGCCTGTGGAAAATGAAAGAAGCAATCTGATTGGTTGCTATGGGCAACTGCACCACTCTTCCTCTGCACAGGTTTTGATAAATCTCCCCCTATCTGTCTATCTCATATCCATCTAGGAGTCAAGTCCTGGGGAAAAAAAAGTGTGATAACTCACCTAAAATATCCATTCAAGGGCTGGTCCTGCAGGACTCCTGCTAATGGGAACTGTGTTCCTACTGTGAGAAAAGTGCAGGAACTCTGTTGAGCCCTGTATTTATCTTTCTCATTATCTATCTACTGTATTTTTCTATCTGTCTATCTCATATCGCTCTATCGATCTATCTCATATCTTTCTATCTATATCATATGTATCTCATATCTATCTCATATCTATCTATCAATCTACCTATTTATCTCATATCTAGCTATCTATCTCATATCTATCTCATTTCTATATATCTATTTATTTATCTATCTATCTCATATATATATATATATATATATATATATGTATATATATATATATATATATATATATATCTCACATTTCTATGTCACTCTCTGTTCTCTTGAGATTCTTCAAAGTTCTTTTCTTCCATCACCACTTTCACATATTTTTTGTAAAGTTCATGCAAAAAACTTGAAATAAAATGAAACCAAATATAATAAAATATAACAAAACGTTTTTGGGGAAAAGTGGGCATCTCCCGTGTGGCCCCTGCGTACACTATTGGCCTTCTGACATTCTTAGTTAACTCTTCTTCATCAAATTCTCATATTCCTGTTATTTTTATGAATTTTTTATTTTTTTACAATTCCTCACAATTCTCTTTGTTGCCTCAATAATCATCTCTTCTTTTTGTATCTCCCTCTTCATCATCCTCTCCTTTCTCTCCTTCATCTTCATCTACTTCCTTCTCTCCTTCCTCAGCCTCATCTTCTTCCTTCCTTCTTTCCTTCTTTTTCTTCTTCCATCTCTCCTTCTTCCTCCTCTTTCTTCTCTACTTCTTTTTCCTTCTCTCCTTCTCCATTTGCTTCTTCTTTCTTACCTCCTTGTTCAGCATCATCTTCTTCCTTCCCTCCTTCATTTTCCCCCTCTTCCCCTTCATCATCATCGTCATCATCTTCCTTCTCCGTCTCACTTTCACCATCTTCTTCTTCCTTCTCTCCTTCATCTTCCTTTTTTTTCATCTTTTTTTTTCATCTTCTTGTTTCCTCTCCTTTTTTCCATTTTATAATTTCCCATCTCTCCATCTTCATCTTCCTGATATTCCTCATATTTCTCATGCTCTTCTTTTTCTTCCTATTCTTTTCTTACTGATCAGAGCACGCTCTCCTTATAAGTATAGTAGATTTTGAATTGTATAAGACAGAGCATTCTTTTTTCCAAACTTGTGAAGATGTTAGTAGCATCTGCAGCTGCAGTTTCCGCTTCCTTGTAAAATGTATTGTTACAGGGAAAATAACTGCTTTTATTTTTTAAACAAAAAATCCCAAGGATTGGAACAGCCATGTAAGATTAATGATGTTTCCATCCATAACAAAGAAAAAAAAATAGTGATGATGTTTTTTCCTTTATAATTTTTGTCTACTATATAAAAAAAACTAAAAGTATAAAATGTCTTCTCATATAACAAAGCTAATTCACAGTGTGCAGAGACAATAATATGAAAGCTCAAGACAAGATTAGAAAAATTTCTTAAATACAAGAAGGTGAGAAATTAGGACCATTCTGTAGGATACAGTATGTGGTTAGGAAAGTTTTTGTTAGGGCAGCTGTTGGAATAATTTCTGGAGTCTGTGGGATTGGTGGGCAGCCGTATCAGTTCACCGAGGGGTAAAGAACCACCCCCAGGGCACCAAATGACCTAATCTGCATATCAATAAAACTTATATTACAGATAAATGACGCACCAGAGCCCATATTACAGGAACTATAATGGTTATGGTATCTGCCCCTATTGGTGTCTATTACTGTCAATTTCCCTTTAAAGGAGTAGTCCAGTGGTGACCCAGTGGTGAACAACTTATCCTCTATCCTAAGGATAGGGGATAAGTTTGAGATCGCGGGGGGTCCGACCGCTAGGTCCCCCTGCGATCTCCTGTACGGAGCCCCGACAGCCCGCGGGAAGGGGGCGTGTTGACCTCCGCACGAAGCGGCGTCCGACACGCCCCCTCAATACAACTCTATGGCAGAGCCGAAGTGCTGCCTTCGGCAATCTCTGGCTCTGCCATAGAGATGTATTGAGGTGGCGTGTCGGCCGCCGCTTCGTGCGGAGGTCGACAACCGCTATCTGGCCGGAGAGCCTGGCCCCCGTACAGAGAGATCGCAGGGGGCCCCAGCGGTCGGACCCCCCGCGATCTCAAACTTATCCCCTATCCTTAGGATAGGGGATACGTTTTTCACCACTGGAATACCCCTTTAATGTTTTTTCACATCTTTTCTATGTGAAGTTAATTTGCTTTGGAATGTCATAAATTTGTTAGTCCAGATGTTGTTAGGACTGTACATGCAAAGTACAAATCCTGAGGAACACGTCCAGTGTCTGACACCTTCCACATAGTGAATAGTCTTCCTTCTCACCAGACATGTCACTTATGAACTATGGGTGTCAAGTAGGAAATGTTTCATTTATTTATGTGTTAAAATTACCCGACCTCTGACCTTTTGTTACTGAATGTAAATCTGCTAATTACATAGAAAACTAACACCGAGCCACCCCGAGATAACCAGAGAGCTGCACTAGGTAGAAACAAGCTATTATTTACTTGTCTGTGAATAATGTAAATCTTCTGTATATACAACTAGAAAAAGAAGGAAACAGAGTGAGATAGATGATAGATAGATAGATAGATAGATAGATAGATAGATAGATAGATATGCAGGGCTGGCGTTAGGGGCAGGCAACCTGGGCAGTTGCCCAGGGCCCCCATCCAAAAGGGGGCCCCTGAAAAGCTTTAGGACACACTACTGAATTTTCACAAAAGAAAGAGAGTAGAGGATGGCACTACAAGCTTCTACACAATCAGACTCCCCAGAGGTGCAGGTGCGATTCCCAGCGAAATCCACTCTCAGCGGTGCTCTAATCCTAGTAGCGAATAGCAATACACAATGGTCCCAATAGGAAAGAAAGGTGGATGGCACTCGCAAGTGGGATGCAAAAACTTGAATTTATTCACTCACATAAGTCGGGCGGGTAAAGTAGTGTGGGAAGGAGCAGATAGAATGGAACAACGTCCGTTTCACGGCCACCTGCTGCTTCTACTGGTTCCACTACTGAATTTTGCTGCAATTTGCAAAAAATTGTGGTAAAATTGTGTAGTTTTTGCCACGATTTTGAGCAAATTGCAGCAAAATACAGTAGTGTGATTATAGCCCTAAAGCTGTCCGGGCTGCAGAAAGCCCATAGACAGCACTAACAGACTTACTATTGACCTTCTAGGACCCGCGATGACTCCTATAGGCTAGGACTCCTGATGATGTCATCGCAGGTCTTGGAAGATCCATAGTAAATCTGCTCTGTACAATTAATGAAAAAAAGATAAGGTAATAGGGGAAAGTATGGAGAAGGGGGTAGGGGTGAATATTTAATTACAGCACATATATCGCTGCTTACCCAGTGTGGATTTACTAACAGATATTGTGGGGGTTAATTTTAGATTTTAACCCCTCGAGGACAAAGCAAATTTAGATTTTTGTCATAACTCATATTTTTCAATTCACAGACCCTTATGGAGGTTTTTTTTTTTTTTTTGCACCATCATTTGTAATGTGTAAAAAAAAAAACTTTCATTCTACCATAAAATGTATGGTGCAACCAAAAAAATATTATTTTGTGGGGAAATTGAAAAAATCCACAATTTTGCAAATTTTGGAGGATTTTAGTTTTCATGTGCACTTTACAGTAAAACTGACAGGTTCTCTTTATTCTGTGGGTCCATACGATTTAAATGATCCCCATATTATATACATTTCTATTATTGTACTAGTTTTAAAAAACACTTAAAAAAATACTTTTTAACAAAATAAGTTTGTTTCAAATCTGGCCCCTATAATTTTCTAATTTTTCCATATACAGGGCTGCATGAGGGCTAATTTTTTTGCGCCGGGATCTGTAGTACAGTAAGGTGCATGAAGTTGGGCATCATTACACAGTAATGGGCACAAAAAGGGACATTATTACCGTGCGGGGCATTAAGAGGAAAACTATTACTGTGTAAAGAATAAAATGAGCACTATTACTGACAGGCAGCACTAAGATCACCTTTATAGGATCTGTGGGCGTCATTACTGACAGGCAGCATTGAGATCACTGTTATAGTATATGTGGGCGCTATTACTGACAGGCATCACTGAGATCACTGTTATAGCATATGTGGGCGCTATTACTGACAGGCAGCACTGAGATCACTGTTATAGTATATGCGGGCGTTATTACTGACAGGCAGCACTGAGATAACTGTTATAGTATATGTGGGCATTATTACTGACAGGCAGCACTGAGATAACTGTTATAGTATATGTGGGCACTATTACTGACAGGCAGCACTGAGATCACTGTTATAGTATATGCGGGCACTATTACTGACAGGCAGCTTTGAGAAGATCACTGTTAGTCCATGTTCACTAGGGATGTAAGAAAAAATCGATTCTCGCGATAATCGCGATTTTTCATTTGCCGATACAGAATCGATTCAAAATATTTTTGAATCGATTCTTTTAGGGATGTGAAATTTTTATCTGTGGACGCCCGTATCTTACCTGCCAACGAGCCCCCGGAGCTCCGGTACAGGTGTTCGGTCCCCGGGCTGTATTCTTCTTACTTCCTGTTAGTCCGGCACGTCACATGGAGCTTCAGCCTATCACCAGCCGCAGCGATGTCCCGCCTCCGCTGGTGATAGGCTGAAGCTCCATGTGACGTGCCGGACTAACAGGAAGTAAGAAGAATACAGCCCGGGGACCCAACACCTGTACCGGAGCTCCGCGGGCTCGTTGGCAGGTAAGATAAAGTGCGTTTTATTTTATTTTGCAGCCCGGACGGGATAACATGAGAAAAGTGTGCACCGGAGTACTAGATCGCCGCTGTCAAAGCTGACAGCGGCGTCTATTGGGATCTATGAATGCTCCCAGGTGGGCGATATATCGGGATATATCGCGATGTATCGTCACCTAGACGGTATCGCGATATATTGGGATATATAGAATCGCCACACTGGTATCGCGATTCGAATCGAATCGCCAAATTCTTGGCGATTCACACCCCTAATGTTCGCACATCAGTATTTCCGTGCTGGATTTTGCATTGGAATCTGGCATGAATATTCGGCTGCAGCAGAGTCCTGTTGAACTCAACAGGATTCTGCTGCTCTGTGCACATGGTGGAATTTCAGTGCCAGATGTTTCCGGCACAGAAATTCCATTTTGAACATGTTCATTCTTTGTGCGGAGCTTTCTATGAGACAACACATTCCTGTGCAGTCCTAGCACCAGCATATTATCCATGTGAACATTCCATCGTGTGAACATAGCCTTATAGTATATGTGGGCGCTATTACTGATAGGCAGCATTGAGAAGATCACTGTTTATCTGTGTGCAGTGACTATTACTGTATAAAGAACAAGGTGACAGTATTAGGTTAGGGCTACATGGCAAAAATGGGTTGCACAGTCAAAGATCGCCATGTTGTTCTCCTTGAATTGTGTTGTATCTCAGCTAATGTAAGTAAATGTAGACACACGATGAGAAATCCAGCGCAAAACACCATCATAAAATGTATGGCTTTCTGTGACCCTGTGGTTTCCTGTGACATTACATTTTATGATGCCATTTTGTGCTGGATTTCTCTTCCTGTGTCCTTACAAGTTGCTGTTGCTCCATAGCTGTCCGTGCACTTCGTTCTTACAAAGAGGGGAGCTGAGCAGATTTGCACTATATGGGGTCACGTTGCGACCCCCAAATTACCACAGCCACAAATTCATCCTGGAGGGAATTCTTACGTTTCTCATGTTGTAGTCACAGCCATTTGTGATTTGCAGCGCAGTCTCATTTACTCACATTAGCTGATATGCAGCACAATTCAGGGAGCGCAACATAGTGATCTTTGGTCACACAATCTGGGGGTCCCGTTTTAAATTTTTGCCCAGGGCCACACTTAGTCTAAAACTGGCCCTGTAAATATGAGATAGATAGATATGAGATGATAGATAGATAGATACAGGGGCGGACACAGACAGCAGAGGGCCCCTGTGCAAAGAATGTGCCTGCCCCCCCCATATGTCTATTGTTCAGGAACCCCCCACTGCTATTACCCCCCCCCCTGTTCTCATTACCCCCCCTGCTTCCATTGACACCCTGCTCCTTGCATTCAGTTTATCCTGCCCCTCCTTCCATTCACCCTCCACTTCTATTACCCCCCCTCATGCTTCCATTCCCCCCTCACTGCTTCCATTGACCCCCCTGCTCTTTCTTCCATTCACCCCTCCTGCCCCTGCTTCCATTCACCCCCCCCTTGCTTCCATTCACCCCCACTTCCATTACTTCCATTACCCCCTGCTCATTCCATTCTCCCCATCCTGCCCCTCCTTCCATTCACCCCCATGCTTCCACTACCCCCCTGCACCAGGGGTCAAGTCCTGGGAAAAAAAGTGCAGGAACTCACCCAAGATTTCCACTCAAGGGCTAATCCTGCAGAACTCCTGCTAATGGGAATGGTGTTCCTGCTGTGAAAAAATTGCAGGAACTCAGTTCCTGCACGTTCCTGCAGGACTTGAGCCCTGCCCTGCACCCATTAACCCCTCCTGCTCCTTCCATTCACCCCATCCTGCCCCTCCTTCCCCCCACGCTTCCATTCCCCCCACTGCGCTTCCATTAACCCCCATGCTTCTTTCATTCACCCCATCCTGCCCCTCATTCCATTACCCTCCCTGCTTCCATTAACCTCCCTGCTTCCATTAACCCCCCTCCCCCGCTTCCATTAACCCCCTGCTTCCAGTAACCGCCTCCCCCTGCTTCCATTAACCCCTCCCCATGCTTCCATTACACATACATCCCCACTTCCCTTAAACCCCCTGCTTCCATTAACCCCCTCACCATGCTTCCATTACACATACACCCCCACTTCCCTTAAACCCCCTGCTTCCATTAACCCCCTCACCATGCTTCCATTACACATACACCCCCACTTCCCTTAACCCCCCTGCTTCCATTAACCTCCCCCTGCTTGTTCCATTCACCCCATCCTGCCCCTCTTTCCATTCTCTCTCCCTGCACTTCCATTACACACACACCCATTTCCATTAACCCCCCCTGCTTTCATTACAATCTCCCCCTGCTTCCATTAACCCCCTGCTCCTATAATTTAGGTAGATAGATAGATATGAGAGATAGATAGATATACAGCAACAGAAGAATGCAGCAGCACACTGCCAGCACAAGGATATAGGTGAAACATGAACATGCAGATAAAACATGGAGAGCTATACAGCTATGGTGTAATACAGTGTTTCCCAACCTTTTTCGGGTCGGGGCACACCTCGGAAAAATTTTTTTCCTCGGGGCACCGCTACTGAGGTTGACAAGCAAGAAAAAAAAAAAAAAAAAAGGAAAAAACGATAAAAAAACGCAATGCACTATATCTATTTATGTAGTTTAAAGTGCTGCTTTATACAGCAACTCACCAATGACGTCTTCTCTAATTTGCATTGTTGCCTTCTCTTCTCCATCTGGTCTGGGCCATCATCACGATTTCTTCCACACACAATTCTTCACCTTTAAACCTGCAAAACAAATCTATTAGGCGCCAAACTTTTTTTTCTTTTTTTTTTACATGGGTGACAGAGGGGTGTAGAAGAGTGGATATGGGTGACAGAGGGGTGGACATGGGTGACAGAAGGGTTTAGAGGAGTGTACATGGGTGACAGAGGGGTGGACATGGGTGACAGAGGGGTGTAGAGGAGCGTACATGGGTGACAGAGGGGTGGAAATGGGTGACAGAGGGGTTTAGAGGGGTGTAGAGGAGCGTACATGGGTGACGGAGGGGTGTAGAGGAGCGTTCAGAGGGGTGTAGAGGAGCGTACATGGGTGACAGGGGTATAGAGGAGCGTACATGGGTGACAGGGGTGTAGAGGAGTGTCCATGGGTGACAGATGGATGTACATGGGTGACAGAGGGGTGTAGAGGAGTGTACATGGGTGACAGATGAGTGTGCATGGGTGACAGAGGGGTGTAGAGGAGTGTACATGGGTGACAGATGGGTGTACATGGGAGACAGAGGGGTATAGAGGACTGTACATGAGTGACAGAGGGGTATAGAGGAGTGTACATGGGTGACAGAGGGGTGTACATGGGTGACAGAGGGGTGTAGAGGAGTGTACATGGCTGACGGGTGTAGAGGAGTATACATGGGTGAAAGGGGTGTAGAGGAATGTACAAAGGGGTGTATAGGAGTGTACATGGGTGACAGGGGTGTAGAGGAGTGGACAGATGGGTGTAGAGGAGTGTACATGGGTGACAGATGGGTGTACATGGGTGACAGAGGGGTGTAGAGGAGTGTACATGGGTGACAGATGGGTGTACATGGGTGACAGAGGGGTGTAAAGGAGTGTACATGGGTGACAGAGGGGTATAGAGGAGTGTACATGGGTGACAGAGGGGTGTAGAGGAGCATACATGGGTGAAAGGGGTGTAGAGGAGCGTACATGGGTGAAAGGGGTGTAGAGGAGCGTACATGGGTGAAAGGGGTGTGGAGGAGTGTACAGAGTGGTGTTGAGGAGTGTACAAAGGGGTGTAGAGTAGTGTACATGTGTGACAAATGGGTGTAGAGGAGTGTACATGGGTGACAGAGGGGTATAGAGGAGTGTACATGGGTGACGGGTATAGAGGAGTGTACATGGGTGACAGAGGGTGTAGAGGAGCATACATGGGTGAAAGGGGTGTAGAGGAGTGGACAGATGGTTGTAGAGGAGTGTACATGGGTGACAGATGGGTGTACATGGGTGACAGAGGGGTGTAGAGGAGTGTACATGGGTGACAAAGGGGTGTAGTTGAGTGTACATGGGTGACAGAGGGGTGTTGAGAAGTGTACATGGGTGACAGAGGGGTGTACATGGGTGACAGAGGGGTGTAGAGGAGTGTACATGGGTGACAGAGGGGTGTAGAGAAGTGTACATGGGTGACAGAGGGGTGTAGAGAAGTGTACATGGGTGACAGAGGACTGTAGAGAAGTGTACATGGGTGACAGAGGGGTGTAGAGGAGTGTACAGAGGGGTGTAGGGAGGTGTACAAGGGTGATAGATGGGTGTAGAAGAGTGAACATGGGTGACGGGGGCATAGGGGTGACAGAGGGGTGGACAGGGGGTGGACATGGGTGACAGGAGGGTGGACAGGGGGTCAGAGGGGTGGACAAGGGGGTAAAAGAGGGACAGGAGTGACAGAGGGGTGGACTGGGGTAACAAAGGGACAGATGGGTGAACAGGAGGGTGGACATGGGTGACAGAGTAGACAACGGGGGTAGACGGGGGTAAACATGAGTGACAGGGATGGACAGGGGAGTGGACAAGGCAGACGTGGATAACAGGAGGGTGGACATGGGTGAGAGGGGGGGTGGACATGGGTGACAGGAAGGTGAACATGGGTGACATGGGTGACAGGGAAGGGTGGACATGGGTGACAGGGAAGGGTGGACATGGGTGACAGGGAAGGGTGGACATGGGTGACAAGGATGTGGTCAGAGGGGTGGACAATGGAGGGTGAACATGGGTGACAGGGATGGGCAGGGGTGACAGAGGGTTGGATGGGGGTGGACATGGATGACAGGAGAGTGGACATGGGAGACAGGGGGTCAGAGGGGTGGACAAGGGTGACAAAGGGACGGATGGGTGAACAGGAGGGTGGACATGGGTGACAGGGTAGACTACGGGGGTAGACGGGGGGGGTAAACATGAGTGACAGGGGAGTGGACAAGGCAGACATGGATGACAGGAGGGTGGACATGGGTGAGAGGGGAGGTGGACATGGGTGACAGGGATGACAGGTGGGGGGACATGTGTGAGAGGGGGTGGACATGAGTGACGGGGAGGGTGGACATGGGTGACAGGGAGGGTGGACATGGGTGACGGGGGGGGGGTGGACATGGGTGACAGGGGGGGTGGACATGAGTGAGAGGGGGTGGACATGAGTGACGGGGAGGGTGGACATGAGTGACAGGGAGGGTGGACATGGGTGACAGGGAGGGTGGACATGGGTGACAGGGGGGGTGGACATGGGTGACAGGGGGGTGGACATGGGTGACAGGGGGGGTGGACATGGGTGACAGGGGGTCAGAGGGGTGGACATGGGGGTAAAAGAGGGACAGGAGTGACAGAGAGGGGTGGACTGGGGTGACAAAGGGACAGATGGGTGAACAGGAGGGTGGACATGGGTGACAGGGTAGACTACGGGGGTAGACGGGGGTAAACATGAGTGACAGAGATGGACAGGGGGGTGGACAAGGCAGACATGGATGACAGGAGGGTGGACATGGGTGAGAGGGGAGGTGGACATGGGTGACTGGGATGATAGGTGGGGGGGACATGTGTGAGAGGGGGTGGACATGGGTGACTGGATGGGATTACATGGGTGACTGGGTGGGATTACATGGGTGACAGGGGGGGGGGAAGGGTGATAGAGATGGACAGGGAGGTGGACAAGGCGGACATGGCTGACGGGGGGGGGTGACAGGGGTAGGTAGACATGGCTGACAGGGGGGGGGACAGAGGGTGGACCTGGGTGACGGTGGGGGGGGGGGTTTAGACAGGGTTGAGAAGGTGAACAGAGGGGTGGAAAGGGTAGGGTACCTTAAGCAAGCCAGCCCGCGCAGCTTGCAGTTCCACAGCAGGCACGGGAGTCCGGCGCAGGTGCAGCTCGTTCCGCCCCAGGCAGGGACCCATTTTCGGCTCCCTGCGCCGTAAGGGAGAGGGGGACGGAGGGTGAAGGAGGGGGACGCGGGGGACACAGGGAACAGGAGAGGAAGGAGGGGGGGGGACACGGGGGACGCGGGAGACGGAGCGGAACACAGGAGATGGGAGGAGATGCAGGGGGACGCTGTGCGCGCAGTGAGCACGCAGACTTCCCTTCCCCCCTGCGCCGTCAGGCCAGGGCGGGACATTTAAAAAAATAATAATAATAAAAAATAAAAAAAATCACGGCAAAATCCCGCGGCACCAAGGGCAGTGCTGAACGGCACACACGTGTGCCGCGGCACCGCGGTTGGGAATCACTGGTGTAATAGATGCAAATGTGAAACTATGAGATAGTGAGGCACTTAGCTCGCAAATTTGTCTCACCGGCGGTCAAATAGCTATTTGATTTTCACCTATATCCTTGTGCTGGCAGTGTGCTGCTGTATTCTTCTATTGCTGTATATCTAGCCTAGTAGCGTGCACCTGTAGGCCAGGTCCATATAATAGTTTGGTATCAACTAAAGTGCTGGCTGACTTATTCTTTGTCTAGATAGATAGATAGATATTGGATAGATAAATAGATAGAGATGAGATAGATAGATGGGACATAGATCAGTGTTTTCCAACCAGGGAGTCTCCAGCTGTTGCAAAACTACAACTCCCAGCATGTCTGGACTGTAGTTTTGCAACAGCTGGAGGCACCATGGTAGGATAACACTGATCTATGCCCAGTCTACCTATCTATCTATATATCACAGTGTTTACCAACCAGTGTGTCTCCAGCTGTTGCAAAACTACAACTCCCAGCATGCCTGGCATGCTGGGAGTTGTAGTCTTGCAACATGTAGGCACTTTTGTTGAGAAACACTGCAAACTTGCAAAGCCCTAACCCGCTCATCTTTATAAAGTTACCTACTGTTCACACAGCTCACGGCCCTCAACTCACCGGGGATGCCGTGTAATCCGAGACAGGGGCCACATGATGCCGGGGATGAAGAGGAGCTGAGGCAGTTGTTCCTCATGAAGTTATCGGGGGATGATGCACGGCCTGAGGGACAGGTCAGAGGGCTTGGAGCTGACTTCCTGCCTGTGCGGGGCTCGTCTACTCCCATCAGCCCCTCTGCTCTTAAAGGGACAGTTACACTAACGGTGGGGGGCTCCCTCTCAAGGCCCGGGCCCAGCGTACAGATACCTCTATAGCTATGCCACTGCCGGTGGGCCCCCTTACTTGCTGGGCCCTTGTGCAGTCGAACCTGCTGCACATATGGTTTGTCCGCCCCTGGATAGATAGATATAAATAAACAGGAGAATACAGCAGCACACCGCTAGCACAAAGATACAGATAAAACATGAAATGCTATATTGCTACAATGCAGAAAATGAAAAAATGTAGGTACTTTGCTCACCATTTGGCCAAATAGCAATAACAACACCGGCAAATTGTTTAACCCCGGCCCTGTAAATCTGAGATAGATATATGAGATTATATATAGATAGATAGATATGAGATAGATAAATAGATAGATACTATACCAAGTAATGACACAGAAAACTGCAGTGACATATAGGTGAATAAAGTGGGTAGAAGTTTATTTGCACCAACAAGCAGAAGTGACTTTTCGGCCAAATGGCCTTTCTCAAGCATGAGATTAAACAATAGATAGATAGATAGATCCAGAAAAGATTTTTCCTTGCAGCACATCCATGAAGTGCAAAGCAAAATAGGTTTATTTACCCATGTGAACGACACAACGTTTCAGCAGCATCACGCTGCCATTCTCCAGCTCACATAGGTAAATAAACCTATTTTGCTTTGCACTTCTTGGGTGTGCTGCAAGGATAAATCTTTTCTGGATCTACTTTCATGGTCTGCGATTGGGGTCCGGTTATTTTGCCTGCCTGCACCCCGATATACTTTGGACTGCATCTGGTTGTGCTGCCTCCACTCTTGTTGTTTAGATAGATAGATAAATAGATAGATAGATAGATAGCAATCTTTAATGGGATTATCCAGGATTAGGAAAACAGCACTACACCTGTCTTTAGTTTGTGTGTGGTATTGTAGCAGGGATTTATTATTCCATTAGAATGTATCCAGCAATGTCTCCACTGCCTCACAAAGCTAATTTTGATAAATACCACTGTCTGCCTTCCCATAGCCTGTGATGGCTGATAACAGAGAACAACCGAGTGTACTACACTGGACTGGAGAGATGTAGTTTGGACTTCTTGAGGTGACATCCCCATCAGCTGTATATGATTTGAGCCTATGCACACAGACCTATGGGTGATGGATGGGTCGGTACCTCAGAGTCATAGAGGTTTCACAGCTGCTCCACTATCCATTCCTCCAGGCAGCATCTTCCGCTTCCTCAGCTTCTTCGTGTTGTATTTCACTTCCCGCTGCTGCTGCCTCTGCTTGTGCTGCTGAGCCGGCAACTGTGAAGCGTCTTTCTGGGCTTCATGGGGTTTATCGGGGGTCTTGAAGAACATCCTGCCCCAAGATGTAGTAGGGCTGGGCTCCTTGCCACTCACCATCTGCAGCCAGGGCCAGACTGGGACAAAAAATACACCCAGGCATTTAGATAAAGCGTCCCGCAGCTCGTTTTGGTCATGGGCGTGGCTATATGAAAGCGGAGCCACAAAGGGGAGGGGTCAAATGTCAATTTTAGATGGGTGTAATAGGGTACATATTGTATATATTTACATTAACATAGGAAAGACAATTTCCTATGATAAATACATGTACTTTTAAATAATTCACATGATTACCAAATAACAACGGTATATGGTGTTGGAGGTAATATTATCACCATACATATAACCACCATACTGTTACTGACCAAATCCTGTATACAGAAATCAATATTACCAAAAATACCAGTATATAAGGAGGATATATTATCACCATACATATTACCATTATGCTGTTACTGACTAAATCCTGTATACTGAGACCAATATTACCAATAATATCAGTATACAAGGAGGAAATAGTATCACCATACATATAGTCATCATACTGTTACTTATCTAAACCTGTATACTGAGACAAATATTACCAAAAATACCAAAATACAAGGAGGAATGTTAGCATTATACCTATTACCATCATAAGCTCTGCCCTTTACCTGTATCTATTGTGCTCCATATAGTAATAATCTCCTTGGGGTGTCACACAGTAGAGTGGGTAGATAAGTGGCTTGGTGAAGAGAGTTAGGTCCCTCCAGTAAGTAGACAGGTCCTTTTACGTAGTTTCCCCATTAAACAGGTGCCACAAGTAGGTAGGTGCCACCTGTAAGTAAGTCCCCCTGTGTAAAGTCAGTCCCTGTAGGTAGTAGCAGCCCCCTATAAGTAGGGGTTGCTCTCTGTAGGGAGGTCCCCCGGTAGAAAGTAGCCCTCTACATATAGTTCCAGCCCCCCGTATAGAGTAGTAGCAGCCCCCTTTAGGTAGTAAAAGCAGCAGCCCCCTTTCAGGTTATTGTAGTGGCAGCCCCCTTTAGGTGGTAGTAGTCAGAGCTCCATTTATGTGGTTGTAGTAGTAGCTTCCTTTCGGTAGTTGTAGTTACAGCCCCCTTTAGGTAGTTGTTGTTGTAGCCCCCTTTATCTAGTAGTAGTGGCAGCCCCCTTTAGGTATTAGTAGTGCCAGACCCCTTTAGGTAGTTGTAGTGGCAGCCCCCTTTAGGAATTTGAAGTGGTAGCCCCCTTTAGGTAGTTGTAGCAGCAGCTCCCTTTAGGAAGTTGTAGTGGAAGCCCCCTTAACCCCTTAAGGACCAGGCCATTTTACACCTTAGGACCAGAGGGTTTTTTGCACATCTGACCACTGTCACTTTAAACATTAATAACTCTGGAATGCTTTTAGTTATCATTCAGATTTCGAGATAATTTTTTCGGGACATATTCTACTTTAACATAGTGGTAACATTTTGTGGTAATTTGCATCCTTTCTTGGTGAAAAATCCCCAAATTTGATGGAAAATTTGAAGAATATGCATTTTTCTAACTTTGAAGCTCTCTGCTTGTAAGGAAAATGGATATTCCAAATAACTTTTTTTTTATTCACATATACAACATGTCTACTTTATGTTTGCATCATAAAATTGACAGATTTTTACTTTTGGAAGACACCAGAGGGCTTCAAAGTTCAGCAGCAATTTTCCAATTTTTGACAAAATTTTCAAACTCACTATTTTTCAGGGACCAGTTCAGGTTTGAAGTGGATTTGAAGGGTCTTCATCTTAGAAATACCCCATTATAAAAACTGCACCCCCCAAAGTATTCAAAATGACATTCAGTCAGCATTTTAACCCTTTAGGTGTTTCACAGGAATAGCAGCAAAGTGAAGGAGAAAATTCACAATCTTCATTTTTTACACTCGCATGTTCTTGTAGACCCAATTTTTGAATTTTTACAAGGGGTAAAAGGAGAAAATGTATACTTATATTTGTAGCCCACTTTCTCTCAAGTAAGCACATACCTCATATGTCTATGTAAATTGTCCGGCGGGCGCAGTAGTGGGCTCAGAAGCGAAGGAGCGACTAGGGGATTTTGGAGAGTACGTTTTTCTGAAATGGTTTTTGGGGGGCCAGAACAGCAAAAAAAAACACATGCCATACCATTTTGGAAACTATACCCCTTGAGGAATGTAACAAGGAATTAAGTGAGCCTTAATACCCCACAGGTGTTTCATGACTTTTGCATATGTAAAAAAAAAAAAAAATTTCACTAAAATGTGTGTTTCCCCCCAAATTTCACATTTTTGCAAGGGTTAATAGCAGAAAATACCCACCAAAATGTGTAACCCCCATCTCTTTCGAGTATGAAGGTACCCCATAAGTGGACCTGAAGTGCACTACGGGCAAACTACAACGCTCAGAAGAGAAGGAGTCATATTTAGCTTTTTGAGAGCAAATTTTGCTCGGGGGGCATGGTGCATTTAGGAAGCCCCTATGGTGCCAGGACAGCAAAATAACCCCAACATGGCATATCATTTTGGAAACTAGACCCCTTGAGGAACGTAACAAGGTGTACAGTGAGCATTTACCCCCCACTGGTGTCTGTCAGATCTTTGGAACAGTGGGCTGTACAAAATTTTTAATTTGCACAGCCCACTGTTCCAAAGATCTGTCAGACACAAGTGGGGTGTAAGTTCTCACTGCACCCCTCATTACATTACATGAGGGGTGTAGTTTCCGAAATGGGGTCACATGTGTTTTTTTTTTTTTTTTTTGCGTTTTTCAAACGTACATGGTGCACTCTCCCTTCTGGGCCTTGTTGCGCGCCCCCAGAGCCCTTTGTGCCCACAAATGGGGTATCTCCGTAGTCGGGAGAAATCGCGTTACAAATTTTGGGGGGCTTTTTTCCCTTTTACCTCTTGTCAAATTGAACAGTATAGGGCAACACCAGCATGTTAGTGTAAAAAATTAATTTTTTTACACTAACATGCTGGTGTAGACCCCAACTTCACCTTTTCATAAGGGATGAAAGGAGAAAAAGCCCCACAAAATTTGTTAGGCAATTTCTCCCGAGTACGGCGATACCCCATATGTGACCCTAAACTGTTGCCTTGAAATACGGCAGGGCTCCAAAGTGAGAGCGCCATGTGCATTTGAGGCCTGAATTAGGGATTTGCATAGGGGTGGACATAGGGGTATTCTACGCCAGTGATTCCCAAACAGGGTTCCTCCAGCTGTTGCAAAACTCCCAGCATGCTTGGACAGTCAACGGCTGTCCAACAATACTGGGTGTTGTTGTTTTGCAACAGCTGGAGGCTCCATTTTGGAAACAGTGGCGTACCAGACATTTTTCATTTTTATTGGGGAGGGGAGGGGGGCTGTGTAGGGGTATGTGTATATGTAGTGTTTTTTACTTTTTACTTTATTTTGTGTTAGTGTAGTGTAGAGTTTTTAGGGTACAGTCACACGGACGGGGGATTACAGCGAGTTTCCTGCTGCGAGTTTGAGCTGGCGCGCAAAATTTGCTGCATCGCAAACTTGCAGCCTGATACTCACTGTAAGCCCCTGCCCATGTGAATGTACCCTGTACATTCACAGGGGGGGGGGGGGACCTCCAGCTGTTGCAAAACTACAACTCCCAGCATGCATGGTCTATCAGTGCATGCTGGTAGTTATAGTTTTGCTGGAGGCACACGGGTTGGGTAACACTGAGTTAGGAAACAGACAATGTTTCCCAACCAGTGTGCCTCCAGTTGTTGCAAAACCACAACTCCCAAACATTCTCAGGCATGCTGGAAGTAGTAGTTCGGTAACATCTTTAGAGCCAGATGTTGCCGAACTACAACTCCCAGCGAGCTTGGAGTTGTAGTTTTGCAACATCTGGGGGACTACAGTTTGCAGACCACTAATACAGTGGTTCCCAATATGGGCCCTTCCAGATGTTGCAAAACTACAACTCCCAGTATGCCAAAACTGTCCAGGCATGCTGGGAGTTGTAGTTGTGCAACATCTGAAGGGCCAGATGTTACAGAACTACAACTCCCAGCATGCCTGGACAGTAAGGGCATGCTGAGGACGTGTAGTTTTGCAACATCTGGAAGGGCACAGTGGTCTCCAAACTGTGGACCTCCAGATGTTGCAAAACTGCAACTTCCAGCATGCCCAGACGCCAAGGGCTGTCTGGGCATGCTGGGACTTGTAGTGTAAGGGGGCCAGATGGAGCAGTCCAGATCTCTTTACGGCAGTCTGGACTGCTGCATAGGTCCCGCAACGCCGGCGAAGATCCACTCACCTGCCGCCACCGCCGCTGTCTCCGCCGCCGGGATCCGGGTCTTCAGGGACGAGGTAAGTACTGGGGCCGGGCCCCAGCACTCCCCCGTCCCCCGCCGCGTCCTCCGGTCTTCCTCCCGAAGTAACCGCTCCCCCCCCCCTGTGAATGGTTGGTTAGTTCTAGCCGAAGAATCGCAGGGGATAGGAGGAGGTGGCAGGCTTGCCACCTCGCTCCTATACTTCAGCATGGTCCTGGCTGTCTGTGACAACCGGGATCATGCAAAATTACCGGGCTGTAAGGTCCCAGAGACCCGATCAGCCCGGTAACGCCGCAGATCGCAGGGGCAATT
This sequence comes from Hyla sarda, assembly GCF_029499605.1. NCBI lineage: Eukaryota > Metazoa > Chordata > Amphibia > Anura > Hylidae > Hyla > Hyla sarda. The sequence continues at coordinate 352,376,207 of NC_079193.1, forward strand.
TCCCTCGCGATTTGCGACGATCGCCGACATGGGGGGCCGACATGGCCCCCCTCGGCATTTGCCCTGGATGCCTGCTGAAGGATTTCATCAGGCATCCGCTTCCGAACTCTGCCTGGCGCGCGGCAGGGATCGGAAATCGCCAGGACGTATGAGTACGTGCCTGGTCCTTAAGGGGTTAATGTAGTTGTAGCGGTACCCTCCTATAAGTAGTAAAAGTTCCAGCCCCCTTAGGTATTTTGGGTGGCAGACCCCTTTAGGTAGCTGTAGTGGTAGCCCCCTTTATGTAGCTGTAGTGGCAGACCCTTTTAGATAGTTGTAGTGGCACCTGCCTCTAAGCCCTGTCTGCTCATGGCTGCCCACCCTGGATTTATGATAGACCTGAAATGCTGCTTGTTATACTGTATATAAAAAATAATACATTGTATTCCCTTATGTAAACTTTGGAGTATTGCGGTATTTTTGTTATTCTCAGCCAGATAAAACACAAAGAAACCATTGAGACTCATTTCACAAAGACACATTTAGATAGATAACCCATAGATATTTCCTCCGCCATGTAGCATGCACGCGTCATCTGGAACATTTTCTAACAAATTGAAGCAGAACTATCATTTTCCCTCACACAGAGACAAATGCACAATATATGGCGGCATTGTGTCATTACCATAGTGTCTCATCTCCCATAAATGCCCATAGACAAATAGAGAGATATATTGATAGACAAGTAGAGAGATAGATAACACAGGGATAGTTATGGGGTCATGGGCTGCATACATAGGTAATTTAGAACACCTTTAGCAAGCTGGGGAGGGATATTATTGTCGCTTATACAGGGACATATACAGGATATATGGTGACATTGTGTCATTATTAATGTGTCTCATCTCCCTCAGATACATGGCTCTGCACCACATAACTCCAGGGAGGGCAGTGCTCGAATGTGGACGGAATAACAAGTGTGAATTACCTCCGCTGTCCACCACGCAGCATTCATCTTACTTGCCTCCTGACATCTCAGAACACAGTTTTATGTCTTCTACTTGTAACATTGCAGGGAAGAAGAATACCTTGTGGAAGTAAAAAAAACCAGAATAAAAAGCTATGAAAAAGGCCTTTACCCTTTACTGGCCTCCTGCGGGCACTGAGGTGGGTCTCTGGGCATCTGGCCATAAATCTGTCAGAATTGGGAGCCTGAAGATACTTAGATGTTTGGGTATACCAGTGGTCTATCTATCTATCTATCTACAGTGGTCCCTCAACATACGATGGTAATCCGTTCCAAATGGACCATCGTTTGTTGAAACCATCGTATGTTGAGGGATCCGTGCAATGTAAAGTATGGGACAGCGGTCTACAACCTGCGGACCTCCAGATGTTGCAAAACTACAACACCCAGCATGCCCGGACAGCCAACGGCTGTCCGGGCATGCTGGGAGTTGTAGTTTTGCAACATTTGGAGGTCCGCAGGTTGAAGACCACTGGTATTGGAGGTTATAGTCATGTGTCCCCGCCGCTCCGGACCATCACCGCTGCCCTGAATGTCACCTTTCATCGCTGTCGCTGCATCCCCGGGGTGTCCCCGACGCATCGGCAAGGCCTCTGCTTCCCTGGCATCCTCGCACTTTCACGTCACCGCCATCACGTCGCTACGCGCGCCGCTCCTATTGGATGACGGGACGGCGTGCGCAGCGAAGGGATGACGACAATGGAGAGCGCCGACGATGCAGGGGATCCCGAAGAGGACGGCTAAAGCAGTCTGCGCTGCCGGATAGCCGTTTATGCGATGGCCCCGACATACAAAAGCATTGTATGTTGATGCGGCCTCTGAGAGGCCATCGTATGTTGAAATGATCATATGTCGGGGCCATCGTAGGTCGGGGGGTTACTGTATCTATTTCATATCTATCTCATATCTTTCTATCTATCTCATATCTATCTATACCTTCTATCTCATATCTATCTATCTCATACCTATCTATCTCATATCTATCTATCTATCTCATATGTATCTATCTATCTCATATCTATCTATCTCATATCTATCTATATCTTCTATCTCATATCTATCTATCTATCTATCTCATATCTATCTATCTCGTATCTATCTCTCAATCTGTCATCTATCTCCTATCTATTTATCTATCTATTTATTTATCCAAGTAAGAAAAGAAAATGGCACTCTCTGGTATATAGAAGGTGCTCGAGTAGGATCCCACTCCTCAATGTACAAGATGAATAAACTTGGCACTCATATGCATTTGAATAATGTGAATTTTATTCCGCACATAAAGCAATCCAGATAGAATTTGACGTTTCGCCACATACAAGGGTCTTCATCAGATATCCAGGATTGCTGCGGAGGCAAGTGCAGGGAAGAAACGGCCTTACGCCAGGAAGATTAGAAATCTGTGTTGCGGTCTATGACCTCGATGTGAGCTCTATCTATTTATCTGAGCAGCATCACAGTGAGGAAGTGTCCATGACCTGGCCTGCAGAAGAAGGAAGGCCCATCTGAGGTTCTGAGGCCCATGCCCCAGATCTCTGACAATTTTTAACTGTCTGAAAGTACGACAGAACAGAGAGCCAGCAGCTGTTCGGTCACTTCAGTACACACTGTGTGCACCAGGAGCACAGACAACTACTATATGCAGACACAAAGAGGTTAAACTACTATATGGGTGCACAGTTATGGGTGCATAACTACTACATAGGGACACAAAGGAGGCCTAACAGCTTTGGGGCAGAGTGTAAGGCCTAACTACTATATATGGGCACAGAAGGGGCATAGCTGCTAGATGGGTACACAGAAAGGCTTTACTACTAGATGGGGCTACAGAGGGGCCTAACTATTATATGGGGATCAGAAGAGATAAACTATTATATTGGGGCATAGAGAGAACTTAACTACAAACTACAGACACAGAGAGGTCTAAGTACTATACCGGGAGCACAGATAACTACTATATGTGTGCACACACTACTACATATGGACACAGAGGAGACCTAATTACTATATGTGAGCACAGAACAGGCGTAACTGCTAGATGGGTGCACAGAGGGGCTTAACTACCATATAGGGATATAGACGGACCTAACTACTTTGTAGGAACCAGAAGATACAAGCTACTATATTGGGACAAAGAGGGGAAACAGAAAGGCCTAAATACTATATAGAAAAAAGAGGATGGCTCACTGCTATATGAGGACACAGAGAGTCCTAACTACTATATGGGGACACAAAAAAGGCATAACTACTATGCGGGAGCACAAAGGGAATTTAACTGCTATACAGGGCCAGAGAGAGGCCTAACTACTATATGGGAACACAGAGGGGGCCTAACTGCTATATGTGGGGAGAGGGGGCCATTACCATTACTACTATAGGGGGACATGGAGAGGCCTAAACATTATATGGGAACACAGAGGGGGTCCTATCTACTATGTAGGGGCACAGAGGAGCCTAACTACTATACGAGAAGGACCCTCACTTTTTCTTTTTTAACCAACCCTTTTGTACTTTTTTTTCTACATTTCCATACATTTCTCCCTATAACACAGGCAGTATACACAGACCTTTTAATAACAATATTGTCCTCCATACATTGCACCTCAGCCTCTAACACTGATGAGACCAGCAAAGCTGGCAGGATCATATGGGCTATACTTCCAGGCATTCCAAGGTAGGACAGAGATCAGACACTCAGCAATAAAATTAGAACAATTCTCAGGGGAAATAAGGGAAAATGTAAGATACAGGTTTTTGGCACAAAGCATTAAAAGAAATCACAGACCTGAGAGTTAGATAAAAAGGCGAGCGTCATCAAAGCCGGTAATAGCCTCAGAATACCGAGGACTCTCTCAAGGTTTCTGACTTCAAAGAGGTTTTTTTTTCTTTTCTTTTTTTCTTTTTTAAAAGTAGTTACTGGATCTGTGATATCTCAGGGATGGCGGCTTCTCACCTCTAATTCGTGACAAAGCCACATCTGAAGTGTAAATCCGCTCACCTGGAAATGGACATCAGTAAATCTACAGCATTACACCCTGAGCTATTAGATTGAGAGCGCGAGTGCACCGGGGTGTAGCGTCAGTGTCACTGAAGTTCTATGACATTTGTGTTAGGTTCTACAAAGATCCGGCATCACAAAAAACTGAGTTTATTGATAATGGAAAATTATGATAATATAAGGGAAGGAATACATTTTAATAAAAACAATATTAGAATTTAGTCATAAGATCTAGAACTATGTAAGAATTGGAAAGTTTCAGGCCGCAGGTCATGAAACATTGAGGTGCAGGGTCGTATGGACCATTGGGGTGGACCATGTCTCCAAAATTTTTCCTGGAATAATCATCATCTCCCTAAATCCTTTACCTCAGTGGTCCCCGACCCAGTCCTCAAGGCCCACCACCATTCTGTGTTTTTTAAGGTACTCCAGTGGAATAGAACAGGGAAATTTTGGTGGACCTTGATGACAGGGGTGAGGACCTCTGCTTTACCTGACTTGCGTCCCCCTATAACAAATCATAGGAAATGTGATTGATTGTTCTCTCCAGGCATCATCCTAATATGGTCCTGAAGACAGAAGTTCTGTCCAGGGCAGATGAATATCACTTTCATCCAGTTCTCCACTCTCCAAGATGCTTCTCATTAGCCTCCTGTCGCCTTCTTTCCTTCTGTTTAAAGGGGTACTCCGCCCCTAGACATCCTATCCCCTATCCAAAGGATAGGGGATAATATGTCTGATCACGGGGTTCCCGCCTGCTGCACCTGTCATTCATTTAGAGTGTTGGGTGCAGCGCCGGAGGATTGTGACGGCCACCACGCCCCCTCCCAAAGACTTGCATTGAGAGGGCGTGGCCGTGACATCACGAGCAGGGCGTAACCGTGATGTCACGAGCCTCTGCACTGCATCGCCGATCATCCGGCATGGAGCGAACTTCAGTTTGGGGTGCCGCAGTCAAGATTGTGGGGATCCCCAGCGATCAGACATCTTATCCCCATCCTTTGGATAGGGGATAAGATGTCTAGGGACAAAGCCCTTTAAGTGTCTGCATGTAATTCCCATTTTATTCAGTCGATTGCTGTCACAAACATTGACTAATGTTTCCGCCCAGTTTGATGTGCATTTTAAATTTCCCTCCTTTATCTAAAACATTGTAACTTTTTGGATTTTACTTGTCTGCACCCATAGGTTTACCAGCAGATGTTTCTGTGTATATATATGTATTTATACTGTACTGTAACTCCTTATAGCTATGTATATGACCTATGGGGTCACCTCCACCAATCTGCAAGTTATTCCCTATCCTATGACTACCCCTTTAACTTAATTATTAGAACTTCTATTCCAAAAAAGACAAGCTACCAAAAAATATTTCAATTAGAGCTGTATAATGACTTTGTGTAGTCCTCTACTCCATGTCATATTGTTATTACTAGTATTAAAAGAGACGCATAGTTTATCAAATATCTGTGTGACTGTGGAAACAATGGTCTCCAGATGGCAGCAGCAATATTAACCTTGAAAACCAAAAACACTATGGACAGTTCGGTGAAGCGTAACAATATAATATTCTTAATTCTAATGACTGCAGTATTGTTCTGATGAGTGAGCGAATGAGTGAGCGTGACTTTGTGTAGAATAGGACATAATCATTGTATACATTGTACTGCATTACTGTATATACAGTAAGCAGACCATTACTAGCCAATTCCAAATTCCAAAAATAAAGCTAACTACTAGAAGTATGATTATTATTTTCTGTACTTACCATACTTTTTTTTAAGTCAGGCTAAAGGCAAAGATGTACATTGATAGCAAAGGGCTCCAGTGCAGAACAGTTCTCCCCCCCCCCCCCCCCCCCCCTTGGTCTCAAAACGCCAACATGCAAAAAGTGAAATACTTCCTGTCATCACCTCCCATATGGCACACTGTTACGCCTAGCGCTCCGGGTCCCCGCTCCTCCCCGGAGCGCTTACGGCGCCTCTCTCTCCGCAGCGCCCCGGTCGGTCCCGCTGACCGGGAGCGCTGCACTGTCATGGCCGTCGGGGATGCGATTCGCACAGCGGGACGCGCCCGCTCGCGAATCGCATCCCAGGTCACTTACCCGTTCCCGTCCCCTGCTGTCATGTGCTGGCGCGCGCGGCTCCGCTCTCTAGGGCGCGCGCGCGCCAGCTCCCTGAGACTTAAAGGGCCAGTGCACCAATGATTGGTGCCTGGCCCAATTAGCTTAATTGGCTTCCACCTGCTCCCAGACTATATCCTACCTCTGCCCCTGCACTCCCCTGCCGGATCTTGTTGCCTTAGAGCCTAGTGAAAGCGTTACTGTGTTTATCCATACCGTGTACTTGACCTCCTGCTTGCCTTATTGACTACGATTCTTGCTGCCTGCCCCGACCTTCTGCTACGTCCGACCTTGCTTTGTCCACTCCCTTGTACCGCGCCTATCTTCAGCAGTCAGAGAGGTTGAGCCGTTGCTAGTGGATACGACCTGGTCACTACCGCCGCAGCAAGACCATCCCGCTTTGCGGCGGGCTCTGGTGAACACCAGTAGTGCCTTAGAACCGGTCCACTAGCACGGTCCACGCCAATCCCTCTCTGGCACAGAGGATCCACCTCCTACCAGCCGGGATCGTGACACACACTTGTTACATAGTCCATAAGGTTGAAAAAAGACAGAAGTCTATCTGTCATATATGGGCAGGAAAGCAGTGCACTGTAGAGCTCACCCAGAACCCCTGTCCCTGCCTGTTGTGTAATCACCCAAAATGGCAATTCCACAACTAGAAGACGGTCCCCACTCTGGGATATGTGAAGGTATGTCTAACAAACACCAAACTATACGGTAAAGGTCAGGGAGAAACAGTCAGGACACAATGGGTTAACCTGTTGGAGACCAAGGGCGTACAGGTATGTATCCCGGTGATAAGGATGACCCTTATGTTTCTGATGACTGATCAATATATTAATACTGATATGCCATTGCTGATACTGGAAAAAAATGTTTGTTAACTACCCTTAACCCATAAATCAGCTTGCAATTTGCTTGTGACTAAGATGCGGACCTTGAGATGACGTCAGGAGGACCAAGATAAGAAGTCAAAAGACAAAATATCTGACAGACAGAGAACGCTGGAATTTCCCGCTAGAAGAACTTCTGCCAAGAAAATAATGGATGCTATATATGCTAATATATACAGATGCAATACTTAAACAACCAATCAAAATGTGACATGATGATTTTCACGTAATAACTAAACCTCCTCTTTTTGTCAAATGTAAAAACTAATATGATTTTCTAATAAACAGACAGAACTCCTTGGGAGTCAGTGCTGAGAAGGGGATTTATACAAACATTATCTGGTGTGAATTTGCTTATGTCGACACTCAGCAAAATAGCACAGCGGTAGTCACTCACAGTTTAAGACCTCACTTGAAGGCATCCTTGACAGTTGGTGTCAGAAGTGAGATTCTGATCCCTGGACCACACTCGAGGGAAGAACAAAGTCTGGTGGACCGACACTTTTCCAGCCATCCTGGGGGAACCAGAACTGCCCAAACTAGGAGTTAAAATCTCGACAAGAACACGGTAAGTCTGCTGATTTCTTTATGAAACTGTAGCTTATCAGTGTCTATTTAGCAGGCCTGGGAGCCTGGGAAATGGCTTCTGTCGACCCTCTATGACTAGCCCTAGCAACGGGGACTCTTCCCCTTGTGTGCTCTCAGTTTCATAGAGGAGTTCTAGTCACGGGTGACTGATTGCTGCTGTTTAAATCTAAGTCCACAGTTTAGCTAAATCGGAAGAAATTGTGAGAGAACCAGTAAAATGTTCTTTTTGGCAACCTTAACATCAAAAATGCACTGCTTAATAAGTTTTCTTTCGTATTTTTGAGCTTTAGGGAATCTAACAGACATTTTCGATTCGGGAAAACATTTTGCTTGGATTTAGACTTTTGAGTTTCCTTGATCTACTCAGTGGATACGGTCAAGGGAATTAAGAGTGCCGTAGATTTTGGTGTTCGAAGTCCCTGGTAACTTTTGGTTGATTGTACTGCTGATATCTTTTGTGTGTACCAGATTTCAATCTCATAGCTTTTGATTTATATCAGTTCAGTATTTTTTTTCTGTATCAGAGGACGTTTTTGTGGCGGCTTACTGATATCTTTTGTGGCGTACTTGAGCAAAAAAATCGACTCTCGTATCTTTTGTGGTGTATCAGTAAAGTATTTAGATTAGAAGATAAGAGTAGTATCAGAGACAAATTTTGGTTGTACCTATACGCACCTTTTTTTATTTGTGCTGAGTCCCAATCTTTGTACGGCCAATATATCCTCTGAGAGATCTTGTTAATAGGGTAATTACACGGTCCTCACTGCTCCCAAAAAATTCCTTAAAAAACTTTGAAATGGTTCAACTTTGATAGATGTGAACAGTCTGCAGCCAGACTTAGATGAAAATGTAGAATTGTATTTAAATGTGTTATGTGTTAATTGAGACCTAATGATTAATCTCTAAAGAAATGGGTGACTGAGTTGTGCAAAGGAAAGTAGTGTGCAGAGTGGGCAAAGAAGTTTCAGAACTGTGTCTGTGTTGTAAATTAATTCATTGAGTAGGATTGATTGTCTCAATGTCTCCTAAAGAATGTTCCTTGGTGACTTTGGATGGTAGCTTGAGTGGACAATTGGCTGTGTGCATTGTGTTAAGGAAGTTGGTGGTTTTGGTCCAGGAGTTGATGGTGTGTACAAATGGAGAGACAGGTGCGGTTGGAGCGGACTGTTGTAAGTAGCTTGATAGGATTAGAGAGAGAAACAAAATAAAGACTCAACGTTTTGATGGAAAAGCATGTGAAAATTTGGAATATACTGATGGTTAATGGATAGAGGTATTCATATAGAGCAGTATTATATACAGCATTTATATACAGTTATAAACTGAAAGGCTAAAGGAATTGTAAAGGTGACTGCTGCTGTTTAGGAAGATGAAAAACAGTATGTTGCAGAAGACACCGAGGAAGATTAGGATTAGCAGGGTTGAAAGTGTTCATGTAAGTGATATTATGGTACACGAATGTAGAAGAGTCCAAAGAGTTTGTTGAAACTGTGTTAATCCTTTGTTCAGGAATGTTTGGTGCTGTGGAACACCGATTGTATGCTAGATCTCTGGGAAAGCTGTGTGTATGTAGTCATGTGTTGACGTTCATAGAATGGTTGTTATGAGATAAAGTATGTTGTATGTGTGTGATGTTGTCACGATGCCGGCTGGCAGGTAGTGGATCCTCTGTGCCAGAGAGGGATTGGCGTGGACCGTGCTAGTGGACCGGTTCTAAGCCACTACTGGTTTTCACCAGAGCCCGCCGCAAAGCGGGATGATCTTGCTGCGGCGGTAGTGACCAGGTCGTATCCACTAGCAACGGCTCACCTCTCTGGCTGCTGAAGATAGGCGCGGTACAAGGGAGTAGGCAGAAGCAAGGTCGGACGTAGCAGAAGGTCGGGGCAGGCAGCAAGGATCGTAGTCAGGGGCAACGGCAGAAGGTCTGGAACACAGGCTAGGAACACACAAGGAACGCTTTCACTGGCACAATGGCAACAAGATCCGGCAAGGGAGTGCAGGGGAAGTGAGGTGATATAGGGAAGTGCACAGGTGAACACACTAATTGGAACCACTGCGCCAATCAGCGGCGCAGTGGCCCTTTAAATCGCAGAGACCCGGCACGCGCGCGCCCTAGGGAGCGGGGCCGCGCGCGCCGGGACAGGACAGACGGAGAGCGAGTCAGGTAGGGGAGCCGGGGTGCGCATCGCGAGCGGGCGCTACCCGCATCGCGAATCGCATCCCGGCTGTCAGCGGAATTGCAGCGCCCCGGGTCAGAGGATGTGACCGGAGCGCTGCAGCGGGGAGAGTGAAGCGAGCGCTCCGGGGAGGAGCGGGGACCCGGAGCGCTCGGCGTAACAGTACCCCCCCCCTTGGGTCTCCCCCTCTTCTTAGAGCCTGAGAACCTGAGGAGCAGACTTTTGTCTAGGATGTTGTCCTCAGGTTCCCAGGATCTCTCTTCAGGACCACAACCCTCCCAGTCCACTAAAAAAAAAGTTTTCCCTCTGACCTTTTTGGAAGCTAAGATTTCTTTGACAGAGAAGATGTCCGAGGAGCCGGAAACAGGAGTGGGAGGAACAGATTTGGGAGAAAAACGGTTGAGGATGAGTGGTTTGAGAAGAGAGACGTGAAAGGCATTAGGGATACGAAGAGAAGGAGGAAGAAGAAGTTTATAAGAGACAGGATTAATTTGACACAAAATTTTGAAAGGACCAAGATAGCGTGGTCCCAACTTGTAGCTAGGGACACGGAAGCGGACATATTTAGCGGAGAGCCATACCTTGTCTCCAGGGGAAAAAACGGGAGGAGCTCTTCTTTTCTTATCCGCGAACTTCTTCATGCGTGATGAAGCCTGTAAGAGAGAATTTTGGGTCTCTCTCCATATGATGGAAAGGTCACGAGAAATTTCATCCACAGCGGGCAGACCAGAGGGCAAGGGAGTAGGGAGGGGGGGAAGAGGGTGACGGCCGTACACCACGAAAAATGGGGATTTGGAGGAAGACTCAGAGACCCTGAAGTTATACGAGAATTCGGCCCATGGGAGGAGATCTGCCCAGTCATCCTGGCGGGAGGAAACAAAATGTCGCAAATAATCACCCAAGATCTGGTTAATTCTTTCTACTTGTCCATTGGACTGGGGATGATATGCAGAAGAAAAATTTAATTTAATCTTGAGTTGTTTACAGAGAGCCCTCCAGAATTTAGACACGAATTGGACGCCTCTATCCGAGACAATCTGCGTAGGCAACCCGTGAAGACGAAAAATGTGTACAAAAAATTGTTTAGCCAACTGAGGCGCAGAAGGAAGACCAGGAAGAGGGATGAAATGTGCCATTTTGGAGAATCGATCAACGACCACCCAAATAACAGTGTTGCCACGGGAAGGGGGTAAATCAGTAATAAAATCCATACCAATCAGAGACCAAGGCTGTTCGGGGACAGGCAGAGGATGAAGAAAACCAGCGGGCTTCTGGCGAGGAGTCTTATCCCGGGCACAGATAGTGCAGGCTCGCACAAAGTCCACAACATCCGTCTCCAGAGTCGGCCACCAATAGAAGCGGGAGATGAGTTGCACAGATTTCTTGATACCCGCATGACCTGCGAGATGGGAGGAGTGACCCCATTTGAGGATTCCGAGGCGTTGGCGAGGAGAAACAAAGGTCTTTCCTGGAGGAGTCTGCCTGATGGAGGCAGGAGAAGTGGAGATCAGGCAGTCAGGTGGAATGATGTGTTGCGGAGAGAGTTCAACTTCTGAGGCATCCGAGGAACGAGAGAGAGCATCGGCCCTAATGTTCTTATCGGCAGGACGAAAGTGAATCTCAAAATTAAATCGGGCAAAGAACAGAGACCACCGGGCCTGGCGAGGATTCAGCCGTTGGGCAGACTGGAGGTAGGAGAGGTTCTTGTGGTCGGTGTAGATAATAACAGGAGAACTTGATCCCTCCAGCAGATGCCTCCATTCCTCAAGTGCTAATTTAATGGCTAGAAGCTCTCGATCCCCGATGGAGTAGTTCCTCTCCGCTGGAGAGAAGGTCCTAGAGAAAAAACCACAAGTGACAGCATGCCCGGAAGAATTTTTTTGTAGAAGAACAGCTCCAGCTCCCACTGAGGAGGCATCAACCTCCAATAGGAAGGGTTTGGAAGGGTCAGGTCTGGAGAGGACGGGAGCCGAAGAAAAGGCAGACTTGAGTCGTTTAAAGGCGTCTTCTGCTTGAGGAGGCCAGGACTTGGGATCAGCATTTTTTTTGGTTAAAGCCACGATAGGAGCCACAATGGTAGAAAAATGTGGAATAAATTGCCTGTAATAATTGGCGAACCCCAAAAAGCGTTGGATAGCACGGAGTCCGGAGGGGCGTGGCCAATCTAAGACGGCAGAGAGTTTGTCTGGATCCATCTGTAGTCCCTGGCCAGAGACCAAATATCCTAGAAAAGGAAGAGATTGGCATTCAAACAGACATTTCTCAATTTTGGCATAGAGTTGGTTGTCACGAAGTCTCTGAAGAACCATACGGACATGCTGGCGGTGTTCTTCTAGATTGGCAGAAAAAATTAGGATATCGTCCAGATATACAACAACACAGGAGTATAACAGATCACGAAAAATTTCATTGACAAAGTCTTGGAAGACGGCAGGGGCGTTGCACAGGCCAAAGGGCATGACCAGATACTCAAAGTGTCCATCTCTGGTGTTAAATGCCGTTTTCCACTCATCCCCCTCTCTGATGCGGATGAGGTTATAGGCGCCTCTTAAGTCCAATTTAGTAAAGATGTGGGCACCTTGGAGGCGATCAAAGAGTTCAGAGATGAGGGGTAAAGGGTAGCGGTTCTTAACCGTGATTTTATTAAGACCGCGGTAGTCAATGCAAGGACGTAGACAGCCATCTTTTTTGGACACAAAGAAAAATCCGGCTCCGGCAGGAGAGGAGGATTTACGGATAAAGCCCTTTTTTAGATTCTCCTGGACGTATTCAGACATGGCAAGAGTCTCTGGGGCAGAGAGAGGATAAATTCTGCCCCGGGGTGGAGTAGTGCCCGGGAGGAGGTCGATAGGACAATCATAAGGCCTGTGAGGAGGTAGAGTCTCAGCTTGTTTTTTGCAGAAAACATCCGCGAAGTCCATATAGGCCTTAGGGAGACCGGTTACTGGAGGAACCACAGAGTTACGGCAAGGGTTACTGGGAACCGGTTTTAGACAGTTCTTGGAACAAGAGGACCCCCAACTCTTGATCTCCCCAGTGGACCAATCCAGGGTTGGGGAATGAAGTTGAAGCCAGGGAAGTCCAAGGAGAATTTCCGAGGTGCAATTGGGGAGGACCAAAAGTTCAATCCTCTCGTGATGAGATCCGATGCTCATAAGAAGGGGCTCCGTGCGGAAACGTATGGTACAGTCCAATCTTTCATTATTTACACAATTGATGTAGAGGGGTCTGGCGAGACTGGTCACCGGGATGTTGAACCTGTTGACGAGAGAGGCCAAAATAAAATTTCCTGCAGATCCAGAGTCCAAGAAGGCCACAGTAGAGAAGGAGAAGGCAGAGGCAGACATCCGCACAGGCACAGTAAGACGTGGAGAAGCAGAGTAGACATCAAGGACTGTCTCACCTTTGTGCGGAGTCAGCGTACGTCTTTCCAGGCGGGGAGGACGGATAGGACAATCCCTCAGGAAGTGTTCGGTACTAGCACAGTACAGGCAGAGGTTCTCCATACGGCGTCGTGTCCTCTCTTGAGGTGTCAGGCGAGACCGGTCGACCTGCATAGCCTCCACGGCGGGAGGCACAGGAACAGATTGCAGGGGACCAGAGGAGAGAGGAGCCGAGGAGAAGAAACGCCTCGTGCGAACAGAGTCCATATCTTGGCGGAGTTCCTGACGCCTTTCGGAAAAACGCATGTCAATGCGAGTGGCTAGGTGAATAAGTTCATGTAGATTAGCAGGAATTTCTCGTGCGGCCAGAACATCTTTAATGTTGCTGGATAGGCCTTTTTTGAAGGTCGCGCAGAGGGCCTCATTATTCCAGGACAATTCTGAAGCAAGAGTACGGAATTGTACGGCATACTCGCCAACGGAAGAATTACCCTGGACCAGGTTCAACAGGGCAGTCTCAGCAGAAGAGGCTCGGGCAGGTTCCTCAAAGACACTTCGGATTTCCGAGAAGAAGGAGTGTACAGAGGCAGTGACGGGGTCATTGCGGTCCCAGAGCGGTGTGGCCCATGACAGGGCTTTTCCGGACAGAAGGCTGACTACGAAAGCCACCTTAGACCTTTCAGTGGGAAACAGGTCCGACATCATCTCCAGATGCAGGGAGCATTGGGAAAGAAAGCCACGGCAAAACTTAGAGTCCCCATCAAATTTATCCGGCAAGGATAAGCGTAGCCCAGGAGCGGCCACTCGCTGCGGAGGAGGTGCAGGAGCTGGCGGAGGAGATGACTGCTGAAGCTGTGGTAGTAACTGCTGTAGCATAACGGTCAGTTGAGACAGCTGTTGGCCTTGTTGCGCTATCTGTTGTGACTGCTGGGCGACCACCGTGGTGAGGTCAGCGACAACTGGCAGAGGAACTTCAGCGGGATCCATGGCCGGATCTACTGTCACGATGCCGGCTGGCAGGTAGTGGATCCTCTGTGCCAGAGAGGGATTGGCGTGGACCGTGCTAGTGGACCGGTTCTAAGCCACTACTGGTTTTCACCAGAGCCCGCCGCAAAGCGGGATGGTCTTGCTGCGGCGGTAGTGACCAGGTCGTATCCACTAGCAACGGCTCACCTCTCTGGCTGCTGAAGATAGGCGCGGTACAAGGGAGTAGGCAGAAGCAAGGTCGGACGTAGCAGAAGGTCGGGGCAGGCAGCAAGGATCGTAGTCAGGGGCAACGGCAGAAGGTCTGGAACACAGGCTAGGAACACACAAGGAACGCTTTCACTGGCACAATGGCAACAAGATCCGGCAAGGGAGTGCAGGGGAAGTGAGGTGATATAGGGAAGTGCACAGGTGAACACACTAATTGGAACCACTGCGCCAATCAGCGGCGCAGTGGCCCTTTAAATCGCAGAGACCCGGCGCGCGCGCGCCCTAGGGAGCGGGGCCGCGCGCGCCGGGACAGGACAGACGGAGAGCGAGTCAGGTAGGGGAGCCGGGGTGCGCATCGCGAGCGGGCGCTACCCGCATCGCGAATCGCATCCCGGCTGTCAGCGGAATTGCAGCGCCCCGGGTCAGAGGATGTGACCGGAGCGCTGCAGCGGGGAGAGTGAAGCGAGCGCTCCGGGGAGGAGCGGGGACCCGGAGCGCTCGGCGTAACAGATGTGTATTAATGAATCAGGAATATATGGAATATGACTAGTGAATGTTTTCTCTGTGAAGCTGTTTGTGTTGTAATGGATCCTTTTTAGCTTGATGTAGAACAGAAGAAAATCCACGTGATATTAATTGAACTTATTTGATGATATTTCATTAATTTCCTTGTTTTCAGAGTTGCACAGGATGGATGCCAAAAAATTAAATGTGTCAGGAAATGCGATTAAATGTCTGATTATATTACAGGAGTAACAAGAGAAGAAGTTTTTAAAACAAGATAAAAAGGAAGAAAGTGATCACTATTTAATTGATAATTATTACCTATATATTTAAAATCAGCTTATTGTTACATGTTACATGTGTCTTGTATATCTCTTGATGTAAAGTAACACAGAAATCCAGTCAGACACTGGACGTTCAAAGGTTGCTGAAGACTTACCTAGCTTGAGGGAAAGCAGAAGGCCAGGCTCGAAGGGGCGGTGACTGGTGACATAGAGTATTGGGAAGAGAAAGGGGGGGGTCTATCCTTGAAAGGTGAGGCCATATAGGAAAAATGACAGCCTCCCCTTCTGTAATAAAAAAAATCACACTTGAAGAAAATGTGTACATATATATATATATATATATATATATATATATATATAAAGGGGATGAGTATTTAACTCAGGGCGAGTTCACCCTTCAGTTTTTTATATTCCATAACTGGAGCTAAGCTGACACCAGGGAACATCGCCTGAGAAGGTGATGTAATGAGCTGCTTTGCATATTACCCTATATATATATATATATATATATATATATATATATATATATATACATATATATATATACTGTTTTAAACTGAGTATGTTTATAGGACCTGCATACACAATGTGATATACCTATACATTCTACATTGCATTTATTTGAATAATAACAATTTTTTTGTGAATAACCGTATAATGATATTTTTTTCTCTTTCTCCTTCTTCCCCTTTTGGTAGCTTTGCTACTCTCAGATTATGATTAAAATAGTTTTGAACTTATGAGGTTAAGAATTCAAGAGCCATGACAAAATATCAGAGAATCCATGGTTGATGCTGAGTTATCAATGTCAGCTTGTTCCAAGTAATGTAAAGATGTAATACATAAGACAGGATTTATGGTGACCACATGCAGAATGAAGTTCTACTGCAATAAACCACTCGATCTGAGCTGGTGGTTCAGAAAGTAGAGTTGAAGATATTCACTGTTATATGTAAGATATTTGAAGGTATGACAATGGTCTCATTTACTATTGCAAACCCAACATGGTATGTCGGGTTTTGTGCCAGATTCTGGCGTATTTTGCCAGATATTCTGTCCTCGACAGAATTTGCGCCAGAGTCTAAAAAAGACAGACTAACTCTCAATTTTGCTCAGAAAACCCGAAAACTGGGCCTGGCCGTTGGGGAAAAGGGGGCGTGGTCGCTGAAAAGGGGCGTGTTCCTGACATTTTCACAAAAACCCAACATATTTACTTTAAGGTTTTCACAGAAAATGTGGTGGATTTCAGCTGAGGAAAACCCCACAAATCAGAGCATGTGTAAAAAAAAAGCAAAATGTAGGGAAGGTGTAAAATGTAGGTAAACCTTAGTAAATACCGTGGAAAATAAATTGTAGGGAATTAAAACCCACCAAGAAACCTACAATCCATTGAGTATGGGTACACTTTTATTACCGCCCACAAGTATGGGTCTATCGAAGTAAAGGTTTTCTTGAATCCTGGGGGCGAACCAATCTGTAGTTGGCAATTCAAGTGTTGAAAGTCCGAGAGCGGCCAGAGAAAGTAGCTATCATAAAGATCAGAGCCACATGAAGGAAACAGCCCCAAAAGCCAAGGGGACTGAATGGTGAAGGAGGCTGCCAAGGCTGCAGTGCTTCTGTGCTCCCACAGTAATGGTACAGAGTGTACAGGTGGATTTGTTTGTTTAAGTCTCTTGCAGGAACCGGCAATGCATGCTGAGAGAGACCAAGGGAAGAAGACAGAGGTGGTACAGGGCAAAGACGGCATCTGAAAGTGTGCCAGCAGTCTTTTACCCCATGGTAACATACGTGGCCTCATACACTAAGCAGAAGGGAGCTATGTGTGTAGTAATGTCGGTATATTGGGTGGCCTCAGGATTCAACAATTCAAAAAGAGGGTTTGTGCAGACTTCATTATCTATATCTGTTATGACCTAGGTAAAACATTAAAGGTTCCCTGACCAACACTCTCCGTAATCATCTTACCTGTTTCAGAGACTATGAGTAGACTTCATCTGACTGCCTAAGGTGGGCTTATATAAGTATGTCCTTGACTGACTGCACTGATTCCATAACCATAAATACAATAAATATGAGAGTGTGATGCAGGATAATAGATGTGCATTTTAATATATATATTCTTTATAAATAATCCCTGATAAAGGAAAAAATCACTAAGAACGGCAGAGCTGTATACTTTAACACTTAATAGCCCTCTATAATAGAAGATGCAAAGAAGGCTTTATGTAAACATTTTCTTTTTCAGCTCACTGTGAACATCTCTTATCTGCATCATGTAGCAGTTTGTACCAAATCAAGGTCAAATGTAATTCTTAATAATGATAATAATTGAATTTTAACTAAATTGAAAAAATAGAAGCTTGGTACATTACATCTGAGGTATCAGGTGCCGAACTAGCAGCTGAGTTTCTTAAATCAATAATCGAGACATTTTTTACTACCGTGGTCATCTAAATGATTGTCACTAACATTAGGACACATATTTTCACTTTTTTTTTTTTGCAATGTTATAGCCCCCATAGGGGACTATAACATGCAGTACATTGATTCAATACACTTATCACTGCCTTTGCAAATGCATTGCATTGCAGGGATCAGTGTTATCAGCAGTTGATTGCTCAAGCCTGGATTTCAGGCTTGGAGTAAGCAATTACCAATCGGACGCGCAGGAGGCAGGTAAGGGACCCTCCTGTTGCATTCTAGCTGATCGGGACATTGCAATTTTACCGCGATGGTCCCAATCAGCCCGACTGAGCTGCCGTGAAGCTTTTTCTTTCACTTTAGACGTGGCGATCAACTTTGATCGTTGCATCTAAAGAGTTAATGCCGAACATCAGCCCAATTGCTTATAGCAACTGGGACCCACCTGGTATAATGCGAGCTCACCTGCTGAGCGTGTGTCATACCTGGGAGCCGCATATGGAAGTTTATAAATGTCCATATGCGACAAGGGGTTAATATTCCTCATATGCGGAAAATAAAAAAGTTATAGGGGTTGGAAAATGACAATTGTAAACATACTAATATTGGTGCATGTAGTTATCATTTTTCTTATTTAGTAAAATAAAATAAAACATACATAAATTGGTTATCCTTGTAACAGTATAGATCTACAAAATAAACATAGTGTCATTTTTTACCGAAAAGTGCACTGTGTAGAAACGGAAGCCCCCAAAATTAACAAAATCGCTTTTTTTTCCACCCACAAACAAGTTTTTTTTGTTTTGCCGCAGATTATGTTTTAAAATAAGTGATATCATTACAAAGTACAATTGGTGATGCAAAAAACAAGCTCTTATATGGGTCTGTGGGTGCAATATTGAAAGTGTTAAGATTTTTTTGAATGGGAGGAGGAAAAAGGAAAGATTTTTAAAAAATTGGTCGTTAAGGCCACAATGGGCTTGGTCCTCAACGGGTTAACATGCACAAGATACTAAATTTGGAGACAAACAAACAGAAAGGATAGTCAGCAAGCTGGATCAAAAAGCCAAGAGAACAACAGAAGTACCAAATCATATAGCAAAAGGTCAACAAATATCAGAACCAAAGTCACAGAACCAGAACACAGAATCAGATGCAGAGTAAAGCTAGCTACTGAGTAAAGCTCTTTCACAAGCAGTGTATAAGAGGACACTGCAGGCTTCAATTACCAAAATTAGCAGGGTGTGGATGTAAAATTTGGATGTATATTTTTATTGTAAGATAATGGACCCCTTGCCTACAGGGCCCCTGTGGAACAGCATAAGCTGAACATATAATATGCCCCCTTTTCTTAGGGTCATCATATTTCTATATTTTGGTTATCTTGGTTTCCTCCTTAGAAGATTTTTCCAGGTTCCAATCACCATCTTTATCAATATTTACATCCTAAATGACTTGAACAGTGCAAAATATTTATATGTGTTAACATTGATGTGGACAACTATTGGAATCCACTAAAGGGTTCAATTACATCAGAGCATCTGACTGTATTCAGAAGGAAACATCTTGTCATTGAAAAGCTTAGTAGAGAACCATCAACTTCAAGTGAGCTGTAAAAATTTTATTCATTTCTCCTGTTTACATGAATTAATATATATGGATTTCTGAATTAACAGGTAAATTATTCTTCCCCTAACTTTTAGCAGATGTTAATGGAACCTGTTCATTTAGCACACATCAAAAATCTCATTTAGGTGCTGTGTCTAATATTGAATTCATGTGACAGAAGTTGAGCTGCAATACCAGACATAACCAGTGGATAGCAGAGGAGCTGTGTCTTATAAAACTGCACTAGAGCACTTCGATCCAATTTGGCAGGACCTAATCAAATAACATTAGCCAAAGGGCAGAAATAAAAAGTAGGAAGGGTCACATGACCTCAGGGCATCCCATTATGTTTTTCAAACAGCTCTTCCAGCCAATCAGGAGATAGTATAGGGGTGATGGCAAAGCTACTATAAAGGTCTATGCACATCAGCCATTTTAGGGATAGCAGGTGTTTGGTGAAGATCTCTGTGAGGGATGCTAAGCAGTGAACAACACAGACAGGTGTAGGACTACACATATATAAGAGTGGTAGTGAAGCAGCAGAGAGTGTTCTGCAACCATTCTCTCAGCGCAAAATCTGTTTTAATTGGAAGTTAAATTTATTACACTAATTGTGAAAAAGCAGTTTTTTACACTTTGTCTTATATTTTGTCTCCTTATATAAGAAAAAGTAATCTAATGGGCCCCTCAGGCTCTTGGGCCCGGTGCAACGGCACCTTCTGTACCCTCAGATTCAAGACAAAGTAGCTCATATACCATAATATTGCCCTCCTTTTCCTGCAGTGAAATTCAGCTGGTTCTTTCTGGTTTTACAAAACTGGTTGTTAAAGTAACAGCAAATTTGGGGGAACTGGGAGGATCCTAAGTCAATTTCCCTAAATTCAGTTGTATTGCGGTCCTTGGGATGCACAAGCAATTGAAATATCATCTGCCAACGAGCAGTCCCTGTGAGATGCAGGCGGTGTAATACAGACTGGTATCCATGAAAGAATGGGAAGTGGGGGGGGGGGGGGGCTGAGTATCTTTTACTGCTTTTCTCATTAAGGTGGAGAGAGCATTGTATATTAGAAATTATTCAGGGGGGGTGTTATAATTCATTTAAAATGGCACAATATATTACAATTTTATAAGGGGTATTTTAGCGGGCACAGTGTGTTATAATTTCTTTAATGGAGCACGATGTGCATTAAATTTGCCCTGGGGCAGAGTGCAGAATATTAATTTTTCAGGGAGCTTAGTGATAGCACAATTTCCAGGTGACAATGTATAGTGCTATT
Source organism: Hyla sarda (assembly GCF_029499605.1). Lineage (NCBI taxonomy): Eukaryota > Metazoa > Chordata > Amphibia > Anura > Hylidae > Hyla > Hyla sarda. The sequence continues at coordinate 352,396,665 of NC_079193.1, forward strand.
ATTTTCTAAGTGTGCAGTTTATGACATCATTATATTCAAGGGACACAGTGGGATAAGCTGCAGTTTTCATGGAGTATAGTATGTGGCTGCATTTTATACAGGGAGCACAGTGTGAAGCGGTACCATATTCAGGGAACACAGTGCTGTCGTTTTCAGGGTGTACAGTGTGTGGCAGTATTACATTCTGGGGTACAAAGTGCAGTAACATTATATTTAAGGGGGGCAGTTTGAGGCAGTTTTATATTCAGGAGTACAAAGTCTATCAGAATTATATTCAGGGGGTACAGTGTGTGGCAGTGTTATATGTTTGGGTACAATGTGTAGCAGCATCATATTTAGGAGTGCAGGGTATGGCAGCGTTTTAATTTTAGTGTAGAAAGTGCAATATTATTATATTTTGGGGGTACAGTGTGTGGCAGTGTTATATTTTAGGGTACAATGTATAGCAGTATTATATTCAGGGGGCCCAGTGTGTGACGCTATGAAAAATTTGTCTGTAAAGAGGATGAGAACCTACTGCAAAAGTGAGGAGCAAACACTGCAGAAGTGAAATGTAGCTGAAAGAAGTCATGGCTGTCTGACCCAGGAGGGGAAGAAAATGTCACTGAATGTCATTGTGTTGTCTTCCTGATTGTTTCCTATCAGCACTGTGTTCACATGTAAGGTCTACAATGATAACAACCAGCGGTGTAGCTATAGAAGTAGCAGTCGCACTGGGGCCCTGGTGCCTAAGGGGGCCCGAAAGCACATCTGCCCCATAAGAGAGCAGTACAATATGCAATATGGCATATGGGGCCCTGTTGCAGATTTTGCATCAGGGGCCCCGAAGCTACAAGCTACGCCTCTGATAACAACCACTCCTAGCTTAACCTTACCGTTGCTCGGACCTACTGGGAGCTGCAGTTTTACATACCACAAATCTTCTAGTACACTCTTGTCATTAATAACCATGACCTCTAGGGGCACTTTTGAGCTAATCCTCTAGAGGTCAGGGACACACACTAACTTGATCTGTTATTTACTATATTTAAACCCCCCCCCCCCCCCCAAAGGACGAGGGGGCACTCCCTCCGTCTGGAGAAGAAAAGGTTTAGTCTAAAGGGGCGACACGCCTTCTTTACCGTGAGGACTGTGAATTCATGGAACGGTCTACCTCAGGAACTGGTCACAGCAGGAACGATTAACAGCTTTAAAACAGGGTTAGATACATTCCTGGAACAAAATAACATTAATGCTTATGCAGAATTATAAAACTACATCCCTTTCCCTTATCCCCTTACACCCTTCCCTTCAATTCCCTGGTTGGACTTGATGGACGTATGTCTTTTTTCAACCATACTAACTATGTATGTAACTATGTAACTATGATTAATAGGCTAAGTTCCCACTTAGCCTAAAGTTCACCATCACATTTTATTTTACAAGTGTATTTACTTAATCAGCATTTTATTACAGACGAAAATGTGTGCGTAAAATGAAATGCGTCAGTAAATTTTACGATGTGCGAATTTGTCCCAATTAAAGTAGAAATAATGTTCCACAGCACGCAACATCACAGGCGCTGTTACACCAAGTAGGGAACCTGTTGTGTCTAAATCTCACCTCGGTCCCGTTAACGGCAGCTATAACCATTACTCACACATAGGCCTGACTCCAAGAACCCTTGTATGCCAATCACTGGTTGAACCAACAGAGACAAGAAAGTTGGCTCAAGTCCGGTTTTGCCAACTAAAGATGTACGGTATTCTGATGATTTGAAGGGAATTAGATGAATAATAATAATACACCCCCTCCCATGGTGTTGGTGGTTTGCTTGACACCCTTGCGATCCTTGTTGTATTGACAAATCTCAGATCTGAGTCCCCGTATGGGAAATTTGCAGCCAATCCCGCATATAGGATGCCAATTTTGTCAGTGCAGACATTTTTTTTATTTTTTATCTTTCTTTGCCCTAAACACCCATTAACCCGGCGCCAGCAGACCTTCCCCTGTGGGTTATGATTATGCCAGAGCGATGTAAAATGAAATCTTTGTTCTATAATACATAAGCTGGAAAATAAAATTGTTCCCGGAGACAAATTTACTGCGCACCCTGGCTCTGTAATCAAGAAGCAAGACGGCTGCCAGGGTCACGCTGGCATCGGCTCCGTGTGCAATTAGCCGGCAAATTGGAGACACTCCCCCTTGTAACATACTGTACATTTTATTCTGATTATCCAGCTACAAATGTATATTATTCCAGAGTAATCCGGTAACAACAAAAGCCCGCTTAATGAGTAATGAGAACGTTTATTATGCATTAGCCAGAAAATGTCACCACAGACGCAAAGGGCAGCCTGGTATTTACTGTGAAATATAGATGCGGTCGGGGGAAAGCAATTTAAAAATTAAATAATTTTTGGAAACAAGAATTTAAAAAAAAAATTACGATTATTGTTACAACGAGTCGCCTCTTATTTAGACGAAAATAAAAATTAGGGTATGTTCACACTGCATTAAACAAAAAAAATGTCCGTACCTAATTTATGTATGTATATATATATATATATATATATATATATATATATATATATATATATATGTTAGTTTTTTATGCAGTGTAAACATACCTTTAAATTAGTTAAGTGCCAAGTACTTCTTTACAGAATTTTTGGAATTTTTTTTAACACGTGATGGGACTGTTTTTGGTTGTTGACATCCCAAAAAAGGGGTTCTTTGCAAATTGTATATTAGTGTTTGCTGTACCCCCAAAAAAACTGGTGAAAAACTTCTTAACCAAAAAAAATCTGGAAAAAAATGTTTAAAAAAAGGCCAGAAAAAAAAGAAAAACAATATTTGAGGCTTATTTTGCCCATAAAAGGAACCATTTAAAAGAAAACTTACAAATGAAAAATAAAATTACAATATTTTTTACAGTGGCAAGAGAAAAAACTTGTAGCCTCTTATTATCTGCGCAATGCAAATTTCTTACAGCATTAGGGTATGCTCACGCTGCATAAAAAAATATGGCCGTATGTTATTTATGGATGTATTTTCAACCATATTATTGGCATGGGGCTTTTTTTTTTTTTTTTTGCCTGTTTAATAAAAAGCTAAAAAAAACTTTCTTTTTTTTATACAGTGTGAACATACCCTTAAATCAGTGTTTCCCAGCCTAAGTGCTTCCAGCTGTTGCTTAGTGCATTACCGCCCACTTCCCTGGCATGCATGCTGGGAGTTGTAGTCATGCGGTATGGGAGATGTGCGGGCGGGTGACAATAAATGTATTAACCTATTTTTCTTTTTTTTTTTTTTTCTCATTTCAGATCCGTGTATCCTGTGGACTACATCGGATTCAGTGGACTACGTCAATGACCAGCGGGTTTTTTTTTTTTTTTTTTTGTTTACTGTTCATAATATGGTTAACAAAGGCTTGTGGTGGAGTGTTTTTTTGGAATATTTTTTTTTAAAAATGTGTTGTGTTTTTTTTATTTACTTGACAGGCTTAGTAGTGGAAGCTGTCTAATAGACAGTCCAATACTAAGTCTGGGCTTAGCATTATCCCCAAAAACACCTAGCGTTAACCCCCAATTATTACCCCGATACCCACCGCCACAGTGGTGCCGGGAAGAGAGGGTACCAACAGGCCCGGAGCATCAAAAATGGTGCTCCTGGGCCTAGGCGGTAACAGGCTGGTGTTATTTAGGCTGGGGAGGGCGAGTAACAATGGTCCTCACCCACCCTGGTAATGTCAGGCTGTTGCTGCTTGGTTGGTATTTGGCTGACAATTAGAGATGAGCAAATTAAAAAAAAATTTGATTTGGCTGATTTGCCAAATTAAAAAAAAAAATTGGTTCGGTTCGAATTTATTTGTGGCGAATCACAATTAGAAATGACTATTTTTGCCCTACAGAGAGCCTCAATAGGGGTGTAGAACACTTTGCCTTGCTGTAACACGCATAGGATATGTGCTGGTTTAGTGAAATAATACTGTTATCCAGTTTGACATGCAGATTAGAATCACTGTTGCACGGTGGCATCAGTATGAAAAGACCATATAGTGCCTGAATGACACAGTGTGGAGGTGGCGGCAGCATGAGGAGACCATATAGTGACTGAATGATACAGGGTGGAGGTGGCGGCAGTATGAGGAGAACATATTGTGGCTGAATCACACAGCGTGGAGGTGGCGGCAGCATGAGGAGACCATCTAGTGGCTGAATGACAGCCTGGAGGTGGCGGAAGCATGAGGAGACCATATAGTGTCTGAATGACACAGCCTGGAATTTGTGGCAGCATGAGGAGACCATATAGTGGCTGAATGACAAAGCCTGGAGGTGGTGGAAGCATGAGGAGACCACATAGCCTCAATAGGGGTGTGGAACACTTTGGCTTGTCCTAACACGCATAGGGAGTGTGCTGTGTAAGTGAAACAATACTGTTATTCAGTATGACATGCAGATTACAGGCATAACTGCCACAGAGCATCTGGATGTGGCAGCAGGGAGATCATATGGCATCAAAATTGAAGAAAATCATTTTTAATGTAATTTTAATTTAATTTAATTTGAATTCATTTAAATTTTTTGAGTACCCATTCTGGTGATCATCCAGCTGGTGGTACTCCACCAGGCGAGATACCACCTGTTCCAGCTCGTGCTCTCAGCGCCCCCCTGACTGTGAAAGTGCGAATGTTTCATTTAATAAGTTATGGTTCATTGTTATGACTCCAACCTGTTTCATTGGATTCTTGTGGTAATTCCACAGGTAATATATGACGACGACCATAGAGCCCCAGTCTTCAAAAGATTACATAGATTTTTTTAAATGTAAATTTAAGATTTATTTTAGATTTCCAAGTTTAATTTCCCGGCATTTACTTTGAACTAATGCTGTATGACCACAAAACCCAATCTAACAAGGAGTCACATGGCGGCACAATGACAGAGCCTAGAGGTGGCAGCAGCATGAGGAGACCATAGGGCGGCACTATGATAGAGCCTGGATGTGGCAGCAGTATGAGGAGACCATATGGGGGCACAATGACACAATCTGGAGGTGGCAGCAGCCTATGTAGGCCGCAGATCGGCACAATTTTAGAGTAGTGTGTCAGTACCCCCATTCGGGGGTGCAGGCCTGAGCCGGGAGGGTTACTGGGTAGATCTTGTCAGTATGAAATGCTTGTCGAAAATATCAAGCCAGGCACGTGTAAGTAAACACGGCTGGTACTGCGAAACTGCGTGTGAAACTTTGAATGTTTCATTTAATCAGTTATGGTTTAATTTTCTTGCTCCAAACTGTTTCTTTGGAGTCTTGTGGTAATTCCAGAGATAACATATGAGGACTAGCGATGATCGAATTTTATTAAAAATTTCATTTGTCCCTTTAGCAGAATTTTCAGAAAAAAAAATTAGTTCGATATGAATTTATTTGGGTGGAATAGCTATAAAAAACTGGCATGAGCTAGTGAAGACCATATGGCAGCAGAATGACACAGCCTGGAGGTGGAAGCAGAAGTCGCGGTAATTCCAGATAGTGTATAATTACTACTACAAGATCAATATAACAAAGATATCACATGGCGGCACAATGACAGAGCCTAGAGGTGGCAGCAGCCTGTCAAGACCATGGGGCCTCACAATTGAAAAGATTAAAGAAATTTTTTAATGTAAATTGAAGACTTTAAATAGAGGATGAACATAAAATTTGTAATTTAATGTGCCAGCAGCATGAGGAGACCACATGGCGGCAGAATGACACAGCCTGGAGCATGAGGAGACCATGTAGTGGCTGAATGACACAGCCTGGAGGTGGCATAAGCATGAGGAGACCATATAGTGGCTGAATGACACAGCCTGGTGGTGGCAGAAGCATGAGGAGACCATATAGAGGCTGAGTGACAAAGCCTGGAGGTGGCATCAGCATGAGTAGAACATATGGTGGCAGAATGACACAGCCTGGAGGTGGCGGCAGTATGAGTAGACCATATAGTGGCAGAATGACACAGTCTGAAGGTGGCATCAGCAGCATCTGGAGTCCTGAAAGTGAATTCAACTTGAGAAAAAACAGACATGGTCACACATCGACAACATGCACCTTGATCTAATGCATCTCAGCAACATTTATTAAACTAACAGGTCATTAGTGTACTTTATGATCATGAAGTGCAAGCCCTCTAGCCACGTCACGGCCACCTGCAAGTAGTGGGTACCTAGCATCCCTAGCATAAAATGACTCACCACCGTCCCACACCAGTGCCCACAGGGGAGATGACCCAACTGGCAGAGCAGCCCCAGAGCCACTCGAACCAGTCCCTGGGCCCCGCCACCACACAGACACAATGCCAGGGCAGCAACGGATGCCAAACAGCACAGCACCAGGGGGAACAGATGTAAAAAGCTCTCTCACTATGTGCTCCCAGTATGAGACTGGGAGGCTACCAGGAGGAATAGGGCCCTAATGCAGCTTCCTGCCAATTATATAGGCCTGGGCTGAGGGGGAGGGCCAGAGTGCAGACCAAGCAAAAAAAAAAGAGGGGATAGAAAACACATTCGCCCTCATTTACTAACATGATTCTTTTTGTCGGGTTTTGCGCCGAATGTGCGTCAGAAAAAAACTGACAGAATCTGAAAAAAAAACAACCTACAAAATGGGCGTTGTTTTCGGGAAAAGGGGCATGTTCCCTACATTACAGCCAAAATCACTCGTCTTTTCCTAAAACCACTCTGAAATTCATGTGAATTATCTGGGAAGAAAACCTACACTTTAACCCCTTAAGGACACAGCCCATTTTCACCTCTAGGACGCAGCCCTTTTTTGCACATCTGACCACTGTCACTTTAAACATTAATAACTCTGGAATGCTTTTACTTATCAATCTGATTCCGAGATTGTTTTTTCGTGACATATTCTACTTTAACATAGTGGTAAGTTTGTGTGGTAACTTGCATCCTTTCTTGGTTAAAAATCCCCAAATTTGATGAAAAAATTGAACATTTTGCATTTTTCTAACTTTGAAGCTCTCTGCTTGTAAGGAAAATGGATATTCAAAATACATTTTTTTTTTCACATATACAATATGTCTACTTTATGATTGCATCATAAAATTGACGTGTTTTTACTTTTGGAAGACACCAGAGGGCTTCAAAGTTCAGCAGCAATTTTACAATTTTTCACAAAATTTTCAAACTCGCTATTTTTCATGGACCAGTTCAGGTTTGAAGTGGATTTGAAGGGTCTTCATATTAGAAATACCCCATAAATTACCCCATTATAAAAACTACACCCCCCAAAGTATTCAAAATGACATTCAGTAAGTGTTTTAACCCTTTAGGTGTTTCACAGGAAAAGCAGCAAAGTGAAGGAGAAAATTCAAAATCTTCATTTTTTACACTTGCAGGTTCTTGTAGACCCAATTTTGGAATTTTTACAAGGGGTAAAAGGATAAAATTTATACTTAAATTTGTAGCCCAATTTCTCTCGAGTAAGCACATACCTCATATGTCTATGTAAATTGTTCGGCGGGCGCAGTAGAGGGCTCAGAAGCGAAGGAGCGACAAGGGGATTTTAAAGAGTACGTTTTTCTGAAATGGTTTTTGGGGGGCATGTTGTATTTAGGAAGCCCCTATGGTGCCAAAACAGCAAAAAAAAAAACACATGGCATACCATGTTGGAAACTAGACTCCTAGAGGAACGTAACAAAGTGAGCCTTAATATCCCACAGGTGTTTCATGACTTTTGCATATGTAAAAAAAAAATATTTTTTTTCACTAAAATGTGTGTTTCCCCCCAAATTTCACATTTTTGCAAGGGTTGATAGCAGAAAATACCCCCCAAAATTTGTAACCCCATCTCTTCTGAGTATGGAGGTACCCCATAAGTTGACCTGAAGTGCACTACGGGCGAACTACAATGCTCAGAAGAGAAGGAGTCATATTTGGCTTTTTGAGAGCAAATTTTGCTCGGGGGGCATGTCGCATTTAGGAAGCCCCTATGGTGCCAGGACAGCAAAAAAAAAAAACACATGGCATACCATTTTGGAAACTAGACCCCTTGAGGAACGTAACAAGGGATAAAGTGAACCTTAATACCCCACAGGTGTTTCACGACTTTTGCATATGTAAAAAAAAAAATTATTTTTTTACACTAAAATGCTTGTTTTCCCCCAAATTTTACATTTTTACAAGGGATAATAGCAGAAAATACCCCCCAAAATTTGTAACCCCATCTTTTCTGAGTATGGAAATACCCCATAAGTGGATGTAAAGTGCACTGGGGGCGAACTACAATGCTCAGAAGAGAAGGAGCATCATTGAGCTTTTGGACAGAGAATTTGGTCATGTGCATTTCCAAAGCCCCCCGTGGTGCCAGAACAGTGGACCCCCCCCCACATGTGACCCCATTTTTAAAACTACACCCCTCACGGAAGGTAATAAGGGGTGCAGGGAGAATTTACACCCCACTGGCATTTGACGGATCTTTGGAACAGTGGGCTGTGCAAATTAAAAATTTTATTTTTCATTTTCAGACCCCTGTTTCAAAAATCTGTCAGACACCTGTGGGCCGTAAATGCTCACTGTACCCCTTATTACATTCCGTGAGGGGTGTAGTTTCCAAAATGGGGTCACATGTGGGTATTTATTGTTTTGCACTTATGTCAGAACCGCTGTAAAATCAGCCACCCCTGTGCAAATCACCAATTTAGACCTCAAATTTACATGGTGCACTCTCCCTTCTGAGCCTTGTTGTGCGTCCCCAGAACACTTTGCGCCCACATATGGGGTATCTCCGTACTCAGGAGAAATTGCGTTACAAATTTTGGAGGCTTTTTTTCTTTTACCGCTTGTGAAATTTTAAAGTATGGGGCAACACCAGTATGTTAGTGTACAAAAATGTTTTTTTTTAACACTAACATGCTGGTGTAGACCCCAACTTCACCTTTTCATAAGGGGTAAAAGGAGAAAAAGCCCCCCAAAATTTGTTAGGCAATTTCTCCCGAGTACGGCGATACCCCATATGTGGCCCTAAACTGTTGCCTAGAAATACGACAGGGCTCCAAAGTGAGAGCGCAATGCGCATTTGAGGCCTAAATTAGGGATTTGCATAAGGGTGGACATAGAGGTATTCTACACCAGTGATTCCCAAACAGGGTGCCTCCAGCTGTTGCTAAACTCCCAGCATGCTTGGACAGTCAATGGCTGTCCGGAAATGCTGGGAGTTTTTGTTTTGCAACAGCTGGAGGCTCTGTTTTGGAAACACTGCTGTAGGATACGTTTTTCATTTTTATTGGGGGGGGGGGAGGGGGGGTGGTAGGGGGGGCAGTGTACGTGTGTATATGTAGTGTTTTACTCTTTATTTTATGTTAGTGTAGTGTAGTGTTTTTAGGTTACATTCACACTGACGGCGGATTACACTGAGTCTCCCGCTAGGAGTTTGAGCTGCGGCTGCAGCTCAAACTTGAAGCAGGGAACTCACTGTAATCCGCCGCCAGTGTGAATGTAACCTGTACATTCACATGGGAGGGGCGGGGGGGAAACTACAACTCTCAGCATGCACTGACAGAACGTGCATGCTGGGAGTTGTAGTTTTGCAACAGCTGGAGGCACACTGGTTGGAAAATACTGAGTTAGGTAATAGAACCTATTACCTAACTCGGTATTTCCCAACCAGTGTGCCTCCAGCTGTTGCAGAACTACAACTCTCAGCATGTACTGATTGCCAAAGGGAATGCTGGGAGATGTAGTTATGCAACAGCTGGAGGCACGCAAGTACAACTCCCAGCATGCCGAGACAGCCATTTGCTGTTCCTGAATGCTGGGAGTTGTAGTTTTGCAAGATTTAGAGGGGTTCAGTATGGAGATCACTGACAGTGGTCTCTAAACTGTGGCCCTCCAGATGTTGCAAAACTACAAATCTCAGCATGCTAAGACAGCAAACTGCTGTCTGGGCATGCTGGGAGTTGTAGTTTTGTAACATCTGGAGGGCTACAGTTTAGAGACCACTGTCAGTGATCTCTAGCCTGAACCCCTCTAAATCTTGCAAAATTACAACTCCCAGCATGCCAACGCAGCAAACAGCTGTCAAGGCATGGTGGGAGTTGTAGTTTTGCAACATCTGGAGGGCCACAGTTTAGAGACCACTCTCCAAACTGTCGCCCTGCAGATGTTGCTAGGCAACAGACTCCCGGACACGCGGCGCCATACTCACCTCCACCGCCGCCATGATCACAGCCTCCGCCGGGTAAGTGACCGCCGCTACTACTCGGTTCCCCCCGCTGTGCCCGGACACCGATGGGTGGGCATAGCGGGGGGGAACCAAACTTTAACCCCCCCCCCCGCCCCCAGTCTGCTATTGGTCGGTCGCTCGGCCGATCAATAGCAGGGATAGGAGGGGTGGCAACCTCACTTCTATCTCTTCAAGGGGGATCGAGGGGGGGATTTTATCGCGGAGCCGCCGTTGATGGGCAGGGGAGAGCGCTCCCCCTGCAAACACCATAGATGCCGTGATCAGAACTGATCACGTCATCTATGGGGTTAATGCTGCCGGCCCCGGCAGCTGCGGTGGGACTCCGGCTGTGATTGACAGCTGAGTCCCACCCGCGATCTCCTGCGCTGCCCGCGGCAGAGCAGGAGATCGCTTGGACGTATGCATACGTCCATTTGCGCGAACGTGTAGTTCGCCTGGACGTATGCATACGTCCAATAGCGGGAAGGGGTTAACCCCTTAACGACGAAGGACGTATATTTACGTCCTCCGCCGGCTCCTGCGATATGCGTCATATCGGGTCGGTTCCGCCTATTACAGGACATCACCGATTGCGATAATGCCCTGTATTAACCCTTCAGACGCGGCGATCAAAGCTGAACGACGCGTCTGAAGCGAAAGTGAAAGTATACTGGCTGCTCAGTCGGGCTGTTCGGGACAGCCGCGGTGAAATCGCAGCGTCCCAAACAGTTTACAGGACACCGGGAGGGCCCATACCTGAACTATAAAAATATATCGTTAATTAAACTGCACGGTCAATGGCGTTCATGTAAAAAAAATTCCAAAGTCCAAAAAAGCTTCTTTTTGATCACTTTTTATACCATTAAAAAATTTATAAAAACTGATCAAAAAGTCTGATCAAAACAAAAATGGTACCGATAAAAACTTCAGATCACGGCACAAAAAATGAGCCCTTATACCGCCCTGTACATGGAAAAATAAAAAGGTTATAGGGGTCAGAAGAAGACATTTTTAAATGTATAAATTTTCCTGCATGTGGTTATGATTTTTTCCAGAAGTACGACAAAATGAAACCTATATAAGTAGGGTATAATTTTAACCGTATGGACCTACAGAATAATGATAAGGTGTAATTTTTACCAAAATATGCACTGTGTAGAAACGGAAGCCCCCAAAATTTACAAAATTGTGTTTTTTCTTAGATTTTGTGGCACAATGATTTTTTGTTCCGTTTCGCCGTGGATTTTTGGGTAAAATGACTAATGTCACTGCAAATTAGAATTGGTGACGCAAAAAATAAGCCATAATATGGATTTTTAGGTGGAAAATTGTAAGGGTTATGATTTTTAAAAGGTAAGGAGGAAAAAACGAAAATGCAAAAACTCAAAAACCCTGCGTCCTTAAGGGGTTAAAGCATGTATAAAGTTTCAGAAAGCAGAGTAAGTTCTCTGGCTGTTTGCTTCTTTGCCTGCCTCGTCTTTTTCAAGCAATTCTTACTCGTAATTTTTTAATATTTTTTTTTTTGCACAATTTAATTTTTAAGCAAGGTTTTAGCTATATTAAGACATTTTTTATGAGTCTTTTAAACACTCCCCCCCCCCCCTTATGGTTTCAATAATGATGGTGATTCCCAAGAAATAAATAAATAATATATATATATATATATATATATATATATATATATATATATATGATAGCCTGGGGGGTGTAGGGTATATGGGGTGTAGTTGTGCGGTAATTAAAGGGTGTCTGATTAATTCTTTCTATTTGTGACGCCAGGGTGAGGGCTCCTCTGTAATGCTTGTCCTACCGCCACCCTTCCCAAGAGCGATAGGGAGGTATGGAATAATTGAATGTCCACAACCGGAGAGTTTGCTGAAAACAGTCCGAACTTTTACTGAAGATTTTATGCAAGCTTCATAACCGGAACAGTCTCTATACAGGCAAAGTCTCTTAGAGATTGACAGTGGTTGGGACCTTAAACATTTTAGAGTCCGTAGACTGACATGCGCTGTTCCGCTGGATTTAGGGGATTTAGTTGAGGTCCAGCAGTCACACTAGCTTTAGCAGGGATTTAGTTTAGGACTCACGGTTTAATTGAGACTGAGGCCGGCAGGTTTCAGGCCTAGCTTGTCTTTGAAAGTTGAGCAGATCCATCCTAATAGTCCGGCATCCACGAAAGCAGCAACCAAAGAGAGCGATAATTGGCTACAGCTCCCTTATAAGGGCAGGGGCTGGACTTAAGCAGATTGGTCCAATACTTCTGTCAATCATCTTTACAAAGGGTTATGGGTAAACATGTGACCCAAGGACCTCCAAAGGTACTCCAACATACCATAGAGGTATCAACACAGTCACATGACCGAAGGTCCTGCGACGCTACAAAGGTAAGTATACTAATATGTATTATATTAAATATATACATTATTAAATATGTACGCATAAACATTATAAAATTAGAGAAGGAGGAGGCAACTAGGGGCTGTCCCACCTGGGGGACCCTACCTGAACGTAGTAACTCTGACTTTGGTGACCACCATACAAGATATGGTATGCAATACGGTAACGGGACACCACAAACCCCCTTACCTAAAATAAGTCGGCCTCGATGTCTGTCCCCTAAGACAGAGGGATGAAGTGAAGGTTGCTTTATAACAGTCCTGGGCATAATTTTTCAAATGTCCATTAGTCAGGCTGTATAAACACTACAAGGTTATTTAACTTTTTAAGGTACAAACATATGCATGGGTATACTCATGAACAGGATTACTTGGTTCATGAATTTAGTAACAGGATGACATTATTATACACGAGATACATCCTAACACTTTTACTTAACATTTTTGAATCTCACTAGACATTTTTGAATCTCACTAGACATTTTTGGAATCTCACTAAACATTTTTGAATCTCACCAGACATTTTTGCCACACTAGTTACCTGTTTAGTACACTGAGGGTTTTACTGGCTTGCCTGAGGCTATCTACCAATAAATTACCTACTAGGGTCTATTGTCTACACGCTCTTATCCCTAGAACACAACAGATAAACTCACTTAGGTTACCTTTTTGATTACGTGTATTATTTTAGCTCGCAAGAGCACCTACTGGCCGGGCAGGGTATCTTGCACACGTAAGAGAAAGAAGAGAACAGTTAGTGTACATAACAGTGGCAGGAATTGGAAAATAAAATATAAAAGAATAGTGTAGCTCACTCAGTGGGAAAATATACCTGAGGTGAACTGGTGTTACCTTCACCCAAAGGTCTATAGAATGCAGAAAAATATAGTTGATAAGACAACTAAAAACCAGTCCTCAAGGTATATGTAAAGGTAAAGTAAAGAATAGAGAGTGATCCAGATATCAATTACATCAATGTATTTATTAGAAAATATATAAGGTGGTCACTGGTGTCCAATGTCCCTGCAGGGCCCTTGCATGGGACATTGGACACCAGTGACCACCTTATATATTTCCTAATAAATATATTGATTTAATTGATATCTGGATCACTCTCTATTCTTTACTTTACCTTTACATATACCTTGAGGACTGGTTTTTAGTTGTCTTTTCAGGAATTGGAAAATAACATAGGCTACAATTCCTAAAGCGTTTACTTGAGTGTGAGATATTTTTGTTGTTTGGTGTACTAAGTTTAAGTCAGATAAGTACACTTGAGTGATTAGTTTGAGGTACTATGTGTACAATACGTGAAAGGTCAGTCTTGGTACCTTAAGGGTGGTTTTCCCTGTGTAGACCTTTGAGAAGGTGTTCGTGATGGGTGACGGACATGTTACTCCCAGAGGAGCTGAGAGAGCCACCTACTAGCAACTACTACAACACCTATTATTTACATTTTTTCTTTTTGTGTACACGTGCATAAAGCAAAGGTTTTTTTCGTGTACAGAAACCATTTACATTTAGTTACCTTAGCACAAATATTTATTAAACACTCCAACAAGGTTCAGGTGCATTCGCCTGATAAGTGAAATTTGAGCAAAAGAATACTACATTACTGTTGAGGTATTTACAGGTAAACAGATGTGCAAGGATCATCAGTCCACCTGCAAAGAGTCCAGATATTCAGGGTATCGCTGTTTAGTCGGGCACACACTTACGAATCTCCTACAGCTAGGAGTCTCTTGGTCTAAGGACCAGGCACAAATTTAAATGGTTACGGTTTCAACTGGAACAGTCTTAGCATAGTCCTGCTAGGCACACTTATTAAACATTGCTGTAAAGTCTGTGAAGACAAAACTTTAGAAAAACATGAATGTCACACTTCAGAAGAAACCCTTGTGATGTCGCCCTGCTCCACTTCTGGAACCTCTACCCCTCTCAACATCAGAACCAGGCAAAGAATTGCTGTGACTTTCGAACACCACATTAGTGAGGGTAGAGTGGGACACTGTGGGGTTAAGATTAATCATATGGTTACTGGCCGCTGTGGTCGTGGCCAAAGGCAAACTAGTTGGTGCTGGTTGAGTCGGCCCAACCTCCTCGTCGGGAGTGGGCCGCAGCATTTTCATTGGTGCCTGGTGGGCAGGCCAAACCTCCTCGCCGGGGGTAGGCCTAGGCACTGTTGTTGGTGCCCGCAGTTTAGGCCAAACCTACTTGGTAGGAGTAGGCCTGGGCACTTTGCAGGAAACAGAAGGAAGTGACTGCTGCTGTAGAAACTCCTCCTCAGGCTCATAGGTGGAGGCATCAGGAGAAGGCCATTTCGGCCTCAGCTGGAAGGGGTCCGCCTCCCAATCAGTGGATGGAAAATACTTGAAAGGAATCTGGGTTGGAGCTGCTGGTCTGGTGACTGTGGCAGCCCACTCTCCTCGCAGGCCCTGGACGGGTGCATATTCCACTATTTCACTCACCTCCAGGGAATGGAACTTTTCGTTGATGTAAGGCCTCTGGACAGCTCGACGGTTTACGAGGATGGTATAGCCGGTGTGGCAATCAATGAGGGTACCCTAACCTCTGACCTTGTCGAAGTTGGCCACTGTTGCTCTGCGACGTTCCAAGGGCTTCTCCCCTTCTCGGGGATAGTCCCACATGCGAATGTAGAGTGCCTCCATTTCTTTAGTGTTTTCTTGGTAGCGGATCCTCTCATCATGAGGCAGATGAACATGCTTGGGGGCATAAAGTTCTCGGTGTCGGGCCTTTAGCTTTTCCATCACTTATGCCATTTCGTCTTCCTGACGGGCCCTTTCCCTCTGTGCCTTAGGGACCGGTGGGAGGGACTTCTCAGGCAGGGGTTGGAGAACATCATGCATGTAAGGATCATTTCGGGTTCATCCCCAAAGGTCCATTTAGGCAATCTTGGTGAGCGCGGTCGTGCACTTGGCAAAGCAGACTGGGGTATTTCTGGCTCAGGGCTGGTGGAGGAAGAAAATGCAGCTTCTGATGGAGTACTTACAGAAGACTCCTCCATCCGGATCTCAGCCCACGAACCCCATGTCCGGTGGTGAGGGGACAGTGTCACCATTGAAGATGCTCCAGGTGTCCCAGTGATTTCCCCTGGAGGGGTATCCGGCAAGTCATCGTCATCGTCGGGCAATGGAGGAAGATTGCAGGCCCCCTCTTCATCCAACGATAACTGCTGCAGACGATCGGCAAGGTCCTAGAATAGTTTGGCAACTTTCCTCTGCTCCGGCGCCATCTTGGTGCTCACGCCACGTGGAACGCTGCTCTCCACCATGTCTGTACTCTCTATCTCTTCCTTGTGAAGACTGAAGAGGTCGCTGTGCAGGGCACCTTTTATAATTGGCTCCTCCAAAATGGCTGCCGGCCAGAAGGACGTCATCGGTGCAGCCCCGACTTCCGGTCCCCCGGGAAACAACAGCAGTGAATTTAAGTTCCCCTTCGGCTGCGACACATTTACTTGTTAGCCACACCCAGGGGCGGGTTGTGGCGCAACGCAGGCTTTTTTTGCACGCTTCTCCGGCAGCAGGTTAACTCTTGCCTCGCTGACCGGACCAGAGGATCGTAACATGTATTCACTTCTCACTTTACACTTTTCTGTAGCCAATAAATTTTCTCCTCCCCCTTACTTCTCCAGTGCGCTCCCTGCACGCAACACCATACACATAATTCCGTACACTTAAATGGTGGTTTGCATCACATTAGTAAAGTCCTTTACATAGGGGGGAGTACACACCCGTATCCTGTTCGTAGGATGCCAAAAAGCTATGTGATAGCCTGGGGGGTGTAGGGCATATGGGGTCTAGCTGTGCGGTAATTAAAGGGTGTCTGATTAACCCTTTCTATTCGTGATGCCAGGGTGTGGGCTCCTCTGCAATGCTTGTCCTACCGCCACCCTTCCCAAGAACGATAGGAAGGTATGGAATAATTGAATGTCCACAACCGGAGAGTTTGCTGAAAACAGTCAGAACTTTTACTGAAGATTTTATGCAAGCTTCATAACCGGAACAGTCTCTATAGAGGCAAAGTCTCTTAGAGATTGACAGTGGTTGGGACCTTAAGCATTTTAGAGTCCGTAGACTGATATGCGCTGTTCTGCTGCATTTAGGGGATTTAGTTTCGGTCCAGCAGTCACGCTAGCTTTAGCAGGGATTTAGTTTAGGACTCACGGTTTAATTGAGGCTGAGGCTGGCAGGTTTCAGGCCTAGCTTGTCTTTGAAAGTTGCACAGATCTGTCCTAATAGTCCGGCATCCACAAGAGCAGCAAACCAAGAGAGCGATAATTGACTACAGCTCCCTTATATGGGCAGGGGCTGGACTTAAGTTGATTGGTCCAATACTTCTGTCAATCATCTTTACAAAGGGTTATGGGTAAACATGTGACCCAAGGACCTCCAAAGGTCCTCCAACATACCAAAGAGGAATTAACACAGTCACATGACCGAAGGTCCTGCAACACTACAAGGGTAAGCATACTGATATGCATTATATTAAATATATACATTATTAAATATGTACACATAAACATTATAAAATTAGAGAAGGAGGAGGCGACTGGGGGCTGTCCCACCTGGGGGACCCAACCTGAATGTAGTAACTCTGACTTTGGGGACCACCATACAAGGTACGGTATGCAATATAGTACCGGGATACCACATATTTATAGTACAGACCAAAAGTTTGGACACACCTTCTCATTCAAAGAGTTTTCTTTATTTTCATGACTATGAAAATTGTAGATTCACATTGAAGGCATCAAAACTATGAATTAACACATGTGGACTTATAGACATAACAAAAAAGTGTGAAACAACTGAAAATATGTCATATTCTAGGTTCTTCAAAGTAGCCATCATTTGCTTTGATTACTGCTTTGCACACTCTTGGCATTCTCTTGATGAGCTTCAAGAGGTAGTCACCTGAAATGGTCTTCCAACAATCTTGAAGGAGTTCCCAGAGATGCTTAGCACTTGTTGGCCCTTTTGCCTTCATTGGGTTCAGGTCTGGTGACTGTGGAGGCCAGGTCATCTGGCGCAGCACCCCATCACTCTTCTTCTTGGTCAAATAGCCCTTACACAGCCTGGAGGTGTGTTTGGGGTCATTGTCCTGTTGAAAAATAAATGATGGTCCAATGAAACGCAAACCGGATGGAATAGCATGCCGCTGCAAGATGCTTTGGTAGCCATGCTGGTTCAGTATGCCTCCAATTTTGAATAAATACCCAACAGTGTCACCAGCAAAGCACCCCCACACCATCACACCTCCTCCTCCGCACCATCCCACCTCCTTCTCCATGCTTCACGGTGGGAACCAGACATGTAGAGTCCATCTGTTCACCTTTTCTGCGTCACACAAATACACAGTGGTTGGAACCAAAGATCTCAGACCAAAGCACAGATTTCCACTGGTCTAATGTCCATTCCTTGTGTTTTTTAGCCCAAACAAGTCTCTTCTGCTTGTTGCCTGTCCTTAGCAGTGGTTTCCTAGTAGATATTCTACCATGAATGCCTGATTCTCACAGTCTCCTCTTAACAGTTGTTCTAGAGATGTGTCTGCTGCTAGAACTCTGTGTGGCATTGACCTGGTCTCTCATCGGAGCTGCTGTTAACCTGCGATTTCTGAAGCTGGTGACTCGGATGAACTTATCCTCCGCAGCAGAGGTGACTCTTGGTCTTCCTTTCCTGGGGCGGTCCACATGTGAGCCAGTTTCTTTGTAGCTCTTGATGGTTTTTGTGACAGCATTTGGGGACACTTTCCACCTAGAATATGACATATTTTCAGTTGTTTCACACTTTTTTGTTATGTCTATAATTCCACATGTGTTAATCCATAGCTTTGATTCCTTCAGTGTGAATCTACAATTTTCATAGTCATGAAAATAAAGAAAACTCTTTGAAAGAGAAGGTGTGTCCAAACATTTGGTCTGTACTGTATATATATAAATACTCATTTAATACATCTATCTATATGTCTCACTCCTTCCTCAGGTTCGAGTTTCAGTGTGTAGACACAGTAA
The DNA here is from genome assembly GCF_029499605.1 of Hyla sarda. Taxonomy (NCBI): domain Eukaryota; kingdom Metazoa; phylum Chordata; class Amphibia; order Anura; family Hylidae; genus Hyla; species Hyla sarda. Next base: position 352,415,298 of record NC_079193.1, read on the forward strand.
TTTATGTATACATATTTCCATGAATACATTAACCATTTGAAGTTTGCATGGTCTAAATGCCATTGGAGGCTGAGTATGACGTCAGCCTCCAGGGTCTATTGGTGGTGTATAGGAATGAATGGGCTAGATCTATAACATTGTGATTTTTTGACCATTAAAATCAATGGGCCCATTGTGGTCTATGGAGATCTTGTGGCAAACGGGGTAGAAAGCTAAACAGCTTTTTTTTTTTAAAATCATTCCCAGACTGTTGGTATTTAAATAAATATTTCTACTTACTTCCTGTTCTCCCCCGATGACATATCGAACCCTGGCACAAGGAAGAAGAATCTGGCCAGGACTCAATATGGCACACTGCCGCTCAGTCAATCACTTGCCTAGATGGGACAGCGCTGCAGCCAATGATTAGCTGAACAGTAGTCTGACATGTAGACCCCTGACACCAGAAAGACCAGGATCAGACGAGAGGCAGTGATACAGGAAGCATCAGGGAAGCAGTGAGAGGTAAGTAGAGTTTTTTCTTTAAATGCCAGCAGCCTGAGCATGATTTGAAAAAAAAGTTTACAAAAAAAAAAACTTTCTTGTGAGAATTTTTAAAATGTTTAACCCCTTCAGGACGGAGCCCATTTTGGCCTTAAGGACCGGAGCGGTTTTTGCACATCTGACCACTGTCACTTTAAACATTAATAACTCTGGGATGCTTTTAGTTATCATTCTGATTCCGAGATTGTTTTTTCGTGACATATTCTACTTTAACATAGTGGTAAATTTTTGTCGATACTTGCATCCTTTCTTGGTGAAAAATCCGTAAATTTGATGAAAAATTTGAAAATGTTGCATTTTTCTAACTTTGAAGCTCTCTGCTTGTAAGGAAAATGGATATTACGAATAAATTTTTATTTGGTTCACATATACAATATGTCTACTTTATGTTTGCATCATAAAAGTGACGTGTTTTTACTTTTGGAAGACACCAGAGGGCTTCAACGGTCAGCAGCAATTTGGAAATTTTTCACAAAATTTTCAAACTCAGTAATTTTCAGGGACCAGTTCAGGTTTGAAGTGGATTTGAAGGGTCTTCATATTAGAAATACCCCATGAATGACCCCATTATAAAAACTACACCCCCCAAAGTATTCAAAATGACATTCAGTCAGCGTTTTAACCCTTTAGGTGTTTCACACGAATAGCAGCAAAGTGAAGGAGAAAATTCACAATCATCATTTTTTACTTACATGTTCTTGTAGACCCAATTTTGGAATTTTTACAAGGGGTAAAAGGACAAAATTTTTACTTGTATTTGTAGCCCAATTTCTCTCGAGTAAGCACCTACCTCATATGTCTATGTAAAGTGTTCGGCGGGCGCAGTAGAGGGCTCAGAAGGGAAGGAGCGACAAGGGGATTTTGGAGAGTACGTTTTTCTGAAATGGTTTTTGGGGGGCATGTCACCTTTAGGAAGCCCTTATGGTGCCAGAACAGCAAAAAAAAACCACATGGCATACCATTTTGGAAACTAGAACCCTCGGGGAATGTAACATGGGATAAAGTGAACCTTAATACCCCACAGGTGTTTCACGACTTTTGCAAATGTAAAAAAAAAAAAAATATTTTTACCTAAAATGCTTGTTTTCCCAAAAATTTTTAACTTTTAAAAAGGGTAATAGCAGAAAATACTCCTAAAAATTTGAAGCCCAATTTCTCCCGATTCAGAAAACACCCCATATGGGGATGAAAAGTGCTCTGCTGGCGCACTACAGGTCTCGGAAGAGAAGGATTCACATTTGGCTTTTTGAAAGCAAATTTTGCTCTGGGGACATGCCGCATTTAGGAAGCCCCCATGGTGCCAGGACAGCAAAAAAAAAAAACACATGGCATATCATTTTGGAAACTAGACCCCTCGGGGAACGTAACAAGGGGTTAAGTGAACCTTTATACCCCACAGGTGTTTCACGACTTTTGCATATGTAAAAAAAAAATTTTTTTTTTACCTAAAATGCTTGTTTTCCCAAAAATTTTACATTTTTAAAAAAGGGTAAAAGCAGAAAATACCCCCCAAAATTTGTAACACAATTTCTCCCGAGTACGGCGATACCCCATATGTGGCCCTAAACTGTTGCCTTGAAATACGACAGGGCTCCAAAGTGAGAGCGCCATGCGCATTTGAGGCCTAAATTAGGGACTTGCATAGGGGTGGACATAGGGGTATTCTACGCCAATGATTCCCAAACAGGGTGCCTCCAGCTGTTGCAAAACTCCCAGCATGCCTGGACAGTCAACGGCTGTCCGACAATACTGGGAGTTGTTGTTGTGCAACAGCGGGAGGCTCCGTTCTGGAAACGGTGGCGTACCAGACGTTTTTCATTTTTATTGGGAGGGGGGCTGTGTAGGGGTATGTGTATACGTAGTGTTTTTTTTACTTTTTATTTTATTTTTTGTGTTAGTGTAGTGTAGTGTTTTTAGGGTACAGTCGCACGGGCGGGGGTTCACAGTAGTTTCTCGCTGGCAGTTTGAGCTGCAGCAGAAAGTTTGCGGCAGCTCAAACTTGCAGCCAGATACTAACTGTAATCCTCCGCCCATGTGAGTGTACCCTGTACGTTCACATTGGGGGGGACATCCAGCTGTTGCATAACTACAACACCCAGCATGCCCGTTGGCTGTCGGTGACTGCTGAGAGTTGTAGTTTTGCAACAACTGTAGGCACACTGGTTATGTATCACTGAGTTTGTGACCTAACTCAGTGTTTCACAACCAGTGTGCCTCCAGCTGTTGCAAAACTACAACTCCCAGCATGTACGGTGCATGGTGTACGGTGACTGCTGAGAGTTGTAGTTTGCAACAGCTGGAGGCACACCGGTCGTGAAACACTGAGTTAGGTAAAAAAAAACTCTGAGTTTCACAACCAGTGTGCCTTCAGCTGTTGCAAAACTACAACTCTCAGCAGTCACCGACAGCCAACGGGCATGCTGGGAGTTGTAGTTATGCAACCAGCAGATGCACCACTACAACTCCCAGCATGCACTTTAGCTGTTTGTGCAAGCTGGGAGTTGTAGTTATACAACAGCTGAAGGTACACTTTTCCATAGAAAAAATGTGCCTCCAGCTGTTGCAAAACCATAAGTCCCAGCATGCCCATAAGGGAATGCTGGGAGTTGTGGTGGTCTGCCTCCTGCTGTTGCATAACTACAGCTCCCAGCATGCCCTTTTTGCATGCTGGGAGCTGTTGCTAAGCAACAGCAGGAGGCTGTCACTCACCTCCAACGATCCACGCCGGAGAGTCAGTCCCTCGTCGTCACTGCCGCCCCGATCCCAACATTGACGCCGGGGATCGGGGTCCCCAGCACCCGGGGTGCACGTCCCGCACCTGCTCACGCCCTCCGGAAGAGGGGCGGAGCGGGTGCGGGAGTGACACCCGCAGCAGGTGCCCTGATTGGTCGGCCGGTAATCCGGCCGACGAATCAGGGCGATCGTGAGGTGGCACCAGTGCCACCTCACCCCTGCAGGCTCTGGCTGTTCGGGGCCGTCAGAGACGGCCCCGATCAGCCAGTAATTCCGGGTCACCGGGTCACTGGAGACCCGATTGACCCGGAATCGCCGCAGATCGCTGGACTGAATTGTCCAGCGATCTGCGGCGATCGCCGACATGGGGGGGCATAATGACGTTTAAAATTGTCATCTTCTGACCCCTATAACTTTTTTTTTTTTCTGCGTATGGGGCAGTATTTCATTTTTTGCGCCGTGATCTGAAGTTTTTAATGGTACCATTTTTGCATTGATAGGACTTATTCATTTTTTCATGATATAAAAAGTGACCAAAAAATGCACTATTTTGGACTTTGCACGCCATTGACCGTGCGGTTTAATTAATGATATATTTTTATAAATCGGACATTTACACACACGGCGATACCACATATGTTTAATTTTATTTACACTGTGGTTTTTTTTTATGGGAAAAGGGGGGTGATTCAAACGTTTAATAGGGGGGGTGTTAAATGATCTTTGTTCACTTTTTTTTTTCACTTTTTTTTTTGCAGTGTTATAGGTCCCATAGGGACCTATAACACTGCACACACTGATCTCTTATACTGATCATTGTTATCCCGTAGGGACCTATAACACTGCACACACTGATCTCTTATACTGATCATTGTTATCCCATAGGGACCTATAACACTGCACACACTGATCTCTCACATTGATCACTGGTTTCTCATAGGAAACCAGTGATCGATGATTCTGCCACTTGACTGCTCATGCCTGGATCTCAGGCACTGAGCAGTCATTCGGCGATCGGACAGCATGGAGGCAGGTAGGGACCCTCCGGCTGTCTTGAAAGCTGTTCGGGATGCCGCAATTTTGCAGCTCCCTGAGCTAATCGGCATGCTTTCACTTTCACTTTAGACGCGGCGTTCAACTTTGAACGCCGTGTCTAAAGGGTTAATAGCGCACGGCACCGCGATCAATGCCGTGCACTATTAGTCACAGGTCCTGGCCGTTGTGGCCCCGCGTTATAGATCGGGAGCGGACTCATGACGTACCGATACGTCATGGGTCCTTAAAGGACAACTGCAGCGCAATATACACTTATCCCCTATCTACAAGATAGGGATAAGTGTTTGATCGCGGGGGGTCAGACCGCTGGGACCCCCCGAGATCTCCCTAACGGGGCGCCGCCATTAGCGCTCATAGTGAGCGCTAAGGCGCGTAGCGTCGACCTAGAGGTCGACGGTGACGCCCCGTCTCCTCCCCGTCCCCATACAGTTCTATGGGGGAGCCGGGGAGGCACGAACGCTGCCTCCCCACCTCTCCCATAGAGATGTATGGAGGAGGCATGCCGGCCGCAACGTCATGCTGCGGCAGGCATGCCCCCTGCACGGGACAGCCGCGGCCCCGTACAGGAGATCGTGGGGGGGTCCCAGCGGTTGGACCCCCCGCGATCAAACACTTATCCCCTATCTTGTAGATAGGGGAAAAGTGTATAAAAAAAAAAAGTGCGACCTGTTATTTACTGTGGACATAGAAGGGTAAATTAAACAGATAACTTTCGCATGAGTTTTTTTTTTATGCAAAAACACAGAATTGATTAGTTTCCGGCATTGAATACGAAGGGTAAAAACACAAAAAGTGCAGCCTGTAACTTATTGTGAAACAAAAGCCATGGTCTGGTGAAAAGAAATATGAAATAATTAAGCTTATAGAATAGAAAATAAATGTTTCTTTTTTTTTCCACGGAAAGGGATCAGAAGAAAAAGTGGAAGAAATCAGAGACCTGAGGAGACAACAAGGTTAGATTTGAAGAGCACATTTACCGTCACCTGACTAGATGTGAGAAAGGTCATGGATCAGGTCTGGGTATTGATCGGTAGCTGGGGTTTCATTCTGTAAAGTTTACAATCAGTATTCCCTATAGAATCTCTCCTTACTAAGTCGATGTCAGCTGTCAATCAAACAGAAATAGAAAAGGTTCACAGACACAATGTACAAAAAAAGAAATACATATAGGTGAGTTGTTGGGGGTCGGCAAGATACTTAACATGGATCTTGATGTTTTTTATTTATTCCCCTTGTCTCTTCCCTAGTGTCATCCTCCTCATAAATAACATATACATCAGTGTATTTATATGTTCATTCATTTGTCATCCTTCCTCAGGACTGGCTTTAAAGGGGTTCTCTAACATCAGGTGAATTTAGTGATTCAGTGTCATACAGTAATGGACATGCATACCAAGGATCCATGCTTGTGTTAGTGCTAAATGGCCGTGTCTTGTGCCCCACATCATGCTGCTGGCTTGTTTTGGTGAACTGGCTATTTCCTGTTTCTCTGGCCTCCCCCAGGCTACAATCCCCAGGATCCTTTGTTTCAAGGTGGGAGATAATTTATTTCCCTCCTACCCATTGCAGCACAGCACAACCTGACACACAAACTGTGGATCTGTGTGATGATGAATGCCACGCACATGTGCGCCATGTGCACTCATTTTATAGGGTGCAGAAAATGAACTTCCGGGGAAAAGAAAGACAAAGAAATTTGATACCAG